>NW_007726247.1:265664-288548 GCF_000696425.1 Galeopterus variegatus
CACACACACACACACACACACAAAAAAAGTCAGGTAGTGTTATGCCTCCAGCTTTATTTATTTTTTTTTTTTTTTGCTCAGCATTGCTTTGGCTATGCGAGGTCTTTTGTTATTCCATACAAATGTCTGGAGAGTTCTTTCCATTTCTGAGAGAAATGTCATTGGAATTTTGATGGGGATTGCATTGAATTTATATATCACTTTGGGCAGTATGGCCATTTTCACTATGTTGATTCTTCCAATCCAAGAACATGGGATATCTTTCCATCTTCTTGTATCTTCTCTAATTTCTCTCAGCAGTGGTTTGTAGTTCTCGTTATAGAGATTTTTCACATCCTTGGTTAGCTCAATTCCTAAGTATTTTATTTTGGGGGTGGCTATTGTAAATGGTCAGGCTTTCTTGATTTCTCTTTCTGCATGTTCACTATTGGTGAATAGAAATGCTACCGATTTTTGTGTGTTGATTTTGTATCCTGCTACTGTGCTGAACTCATTTATCACCTCCAAGAGTTTTTTTGTAGATACTTTAGGCTGTTCGATATATAGGATCATGTCATCTAGGAATGATAAAAACAGTCAATTGATTTATAATAAAATTCTTTTTGTGAAAATTTAATGTGTATTTTTTATTAAGAAATGAATTTCAAGAAAGAAAAGTATATGACTTTAGAATGCCTTGCTTTTATCTCAGCTCTCTCCTTTAGTTATGTTCTATCATTTCATTTGAGATAAATTTGAAACCAAATATTATTAGAACTTGAAGAGCTCCAACACTATTTCCTAGATGAAGCCCCCAAACTGAAAGTGATTTGCCCAAGGCCATTCATCTGGTTAGTGTCAGGAACCAGGACTGAAATCCACGTCACTGTATCCAGTGCTGCTTTTGTACATACACAAGGACTCGAGAAGCTGAGGTCTTTGATCCTAAGCACCTAACACAGTTTCTGGTACATGCTAGGTATTAATGAAATGCTTATTGAAGGCATGAAAGATAATCAATAAGTTTAAGATATGCTTCATTTTGTGTTCCTTTTATGATTTATTTAGTGTTCCTTGGCCACTTTCTCAATTAATTGGAGCAAACATGGTTCATCAAACACCCAAATTTTGGAAGTTGAGCTTTAAATTCCAAACCTTAGGATATTTTTTAAGAAAACTTTTTCAAGTTTGAAAGTGTTTTATTAGTCAGTAAAAATTTTCCATGTGCAAGAGTCTTGTTGTCCAAAATTCTAAAGTAAATGAGAATTATGTTTGATGTCATGTGACTTTTCAAAATTACTTTAAGTAAAGTCTCACATGCTAGTCATGTAAAAGAAGGGCTTAAGCTACCCAAGACAGTAAAGAACAGAGGAAACAGAAAGGCCTATTAACATTTTAAGAAATGCAATGTCACTGTCATTGTGTTCACAGTACAGTACCATCTCTCTCACTTTTCATTGAGACCAGTTCCAGAAAGCAGGATAGAATAAAAGCATTGAGTTACAAAAGGCCTTTCTCAAACATGAACTTGCCCCCACTCCTCACTTGACAGAGGTGGAAATTCAAGATGTCAGCATTATTATCTTCACTGAAGCACACAAAAGTGAATTCAACTGTCAGGGTGACCTGGTAATCGGAGTATACCCAATTCAAAAGAAAAAAGAAAGAGCTCCCATTTACTGAACATACTGCCAGAGGTGCCCCAAGACACATCCAGTGTCAAGTAGGCATTATCTCAGGAATAACATTGATAACATTCCTCTGTGTAATTCTAAGGGGTGGGCTAAAATGTTTGAGAATGGAGAAATTGAGAACTTGACACAAGAGGAAATGTATCCAAGATCACATAGAGAGTAGGTGACAGAGCAAACCGTCAAGGTCCTGGTTCAGTCATTCATTCCATAGATATGTTTAGACATTATGCCAGGACCTGGGGACGCAATGGTGAACAAGACAGATGCAGTCCCCACTTCATGGAGGTCACAGCAGCATCTAAGCGCCAGAACAACTCCAAAGTATAGAAGCAGAATTATTGGGGGCTGCAATATTAGGGTGTTGCCCTAGGTTTTTTACTCTGTTTTGTTCTTGGTTTTGGTTTTGGATTGGAAAATTATTGTGTATCTTATGCCCAGAAAAGATCTAAACTTCCTGAACAAATATGACTCCCAGGCTTGACTTACAAGCAGAGAAGACAGCTCCTGTTACTGCGGGACTGGTGGTCATAATAGGACAGGATAGGATGCACAGCTATGACAGTTGTCCTTTTTTCTAATTTGTTTGCTTAGCTAGTTGATTGCTTGCTTTTTTCCCCCCTCGCTCATCTCTTGGTACCAGCAAAGAGATAGACTACAGAGATCAGAGACCTAGAGCCTGGTGGGGATGTTCCAGCCTTGTTCTTATGTTTACAATTCTACACACCTGGAAAAGGAAAAGAGGCAAAAAAATAAGTCCAGCCTCACTGCCCCACTCACCTCTGCATCTGGCTCATCCAGTAGAAACAAGGATCACTCTTGGTTGGGACTATAATCACAGAGCACAGGCCAGGAAGGGCAGATTTTCTGGGACGCTACAGTCCGAAGAATACGTTTTAGCTGGCCCCAACCCAGCAAGACTCTCCTCTTGACAAGCACAGGGCCATCCAAGGCACAGCAAGGAAGCCAAAATGGTAATGGCCACATATTTAGATGAATGGTCTTTGAAGTCCCTGAAAGAGCAAACTGCTCTTGATCTTGCTTCCTCCCCTGGAACATTTGTAGTTCCCACAAAAGCACAGAAACTTGCTCCAGCTCTGCTGATCAAAAGCATTTCTAAATCGTAAAGATAAATATCCTGTACTTCTTTCTTCACTTTTCTCTCCGGTCAGCTTCCTGGGGGCACAAGAATAAGATTTAAACCCCCAAAGGGCACCACTAATGTGGTCACTTATTTGTTTATGCACCATGCATCTGTGCTTTGGTGTCTGAGAAGCTTGAGAAATGATTCCCATTTTAAGGTCATGCAGTGGAGGACAGGAGCCTCTAGGAAAACTAATTTCTGTGTTTGGCCTGTGCTTTCTGGTGCTGCTCCTGCTGCTCATTATTATTACTATTATCATTATAGCTATTATTAGTATTAATAGTATTATTTCATGAGCTTTAACTTATCTTGATTCATTTGAAGAGACATTTTGTCTATGAAGAAGAAAAAAGTAATCATCCCCAATGAAGTATGAAAGAAATGAATTCTACCATCTTGCTAATTGGAAAAAAAGTACAATAAATATACTATTTCCTCTGTGTTTCCAGACTTTTTGGACACTGTGGTGTATTTATAGGAACATCACTTGCAAAGGTGTCTGGAGACTGGAGAAAATTTTTTGAGCATTTTTACCAATGTAACTAACATACTCTTTAAAAGTCAGTTTACCCTAGTTTGCTGACCTTTTGGACGCCCTGTATTATCCCATAACAACCTAGTCTTCTAACAGTTTCTAATCTCTGGAAACATTGTCACTGTCGAACTGAAATTACATGTTTTTCCCACTTCCATATACTTTTATGCTAGTACTCATCCTCAACAGGACACTGGAAAGCCAATGTAGAGAAAGAAGGTATTTTCAGTGGGTTCAGAAAAAAATGCCTGATGAGGATAGCAATCACATACTGAAATAGAGGAATTTTCTCCAAAGAATTTTTGAAAAATAAAATATCATCTAATGCAACAGGAGTATGATAAACAAGAGTATGGGAAGTTCTTCCCAAAGTCGTTTAGTAAGCTTTCCTAGGAAACTAGCAAAATTCTTAAAATACTTCAGCAATGAGCACAACTTCTGAAAATTAAGAATGCTGATGTTGATAGTCAACTCTGTATTCCACAAATATGTGTACTCAAGTTTTCAATTAAAAAAAAGGGGATGCTGATGTTATACCCTGAGGAGTAGGCATTAAGAAGGACAGCTAAAGAACTTGATGACTGGTCACGATTCTCACTTCTCTTTTACTTGAAACATTTAACAAGTGTCCATAGTACTCTTTAGTCACTTTATGTGACAGCAGCAGGAAAAGTTACCTTGTCATTCTTAACGTTTCTTCCCCAAGCCCCTAGCACTGTACCTGGGGCAATGTAGGACCTCCATTTGTGTCTGGTTTATTTCAAAACTGTGATAGTCAATGGATTCATTCCACTATCTAAATTAGAATTTGTTAAGGTGGCAGAGTTCCTGGAAGTTACCATAAGAACATTTCAGAATATTCAAAGATTTAATTCTATCAAAAAACCATAAACAATTTTACTAATACACAGTTGACCATATCTTAAATTTGCAAAATAACATCTTAAGTATAAAATTATGTTCTTATACACGCTAAGTTGCTGAGCCAAGTATGACTGAATGTTCTAAGATTGGCCATTAATATTAACCTGCTACTTGTTTATTTATTCATTCCTTCTAGCATGTAACCAGTAAAGTCACAAAAGTTTTTCAGATGTAGTAAAAAATAAAATTAAGTCAGTTCAATATATTATTTTAATTAATCAGCCATTTTGAAAAAGATGATTATTTGTGCTTTAGTTGTAGAATGGGCTCATTACAGAACCAAAGTGTTGAGAGCTATTGGTCTAGATTATTTAGATTCCTTTTAGAGATAAGATTGAAAATTCCATCCCTGTAGTAAGCCAGTTCACTAGCAACAGATCTCATGTTTTACCACAGTCAACTTCTTACAAATTTGTTCTTTATGATAAAGCAAAGACAGAATTGGGAGTTGATTATTATAAGGTTAGTGCTGCTAAAGACCCTTTTTAAAATATGGAGAGGATTTGTGGATAATGATGACATATGCACATAGTGAATACAATATCTCATGACATAATTATAAGACTTTCCAGAGAATCTTTAGTATTCGCTGTTAATCAGTGTCAGGTGCTACTAGGACAAAGGATGAAAAAAAAAAGTAAAAATTTTTTTCTTTCCTAAGTAGCTTAGCAACTAGTAAGGGCAATAAAAGAATATGACTTTTACACACTACACCAGTTCATCATTGGCATTTTAAGAGAGATATAAGTTGCATAGTATGTTGATACAAAGAAGAGATCACAGTGAACAGGGGGTCAGAAAAGATTCCCTAAATAATGTAACATGTGATATGACTAACATTTTATTAGAAGTGAGGAGGTAGGTGTTGATAACATCAAGGCCAAGGATTCAGATCTGCTTACCAACTAGCCACAAAAAAAAAAGTTTAGAAGTGAGGGCAGGGGGAGATTTTTCAGGTGGAGAACTCATTCAAGACAGACATGTTTATAACTTTTCAAATGTTTCATTCTTATTTCACTGGCATCAAAATTCAGAGCTCTTTTGGAAATTAATTTTTTTAACTATTATGGAAACATAGTTGATTGTACATATCTGTGAGGTACAGAGTTCAATATCAATATCTGTGTGCAATATGTGATGTTCAAATCAAGATAATTAGTATATTGAACATTTTACAATGTAATTGTTTTTCATGTTTCATGTAATTGTTTACCAATTCCTCCCTTACACCCCCTTCTGCTCCCCCTTTCCCACTTCTGGTAACCCTCAGTTATGTTCTCTCCTTTTGAAATTTCAGCGTACTATTGTGATTGTTGTGTCTTTCTTTGTTTGTTTTTATTTGTTTATTTCTTTAGCTCTCACTTGTGAGTGAGGACATGCAGTATTTCTCTTTTTGTGCCTGGCTTATTGAACTTAACATAATTCTCTCTATGTTCATTCATGTTGCTGCAAATGGCAGTATTTCATTCTTTCTTATGGCAGAAGAATATTCCATTGTGTAAATATACCACATTTTCCTTTTCCAGTCATCGACGATGGACATTTAGGTTGATTCTAACTCTTGGCTATTATAAATAGAACTGCAATAATCATGGGAGTGCAGGTATCCCTTCAACATGATGATTTCCTTTCTTTTGGGTATATACCCAGCAGTGGGATTGCTGGGTTGTATGGCAGTTCTATCTGTAGTTGTTTGAGGAAACTCCATACCATTTTTCATAATGGCTGCACCAATTTACAATCCCACCAACAGTGTAGGAGGATTCCACTTTCTCTGCATCCTTGCCAGCATTTGTAATTCACTGTCATTTTGATAATAGCCAGTCTAACTGGGGTAAGATGATATTTCAATGTAGTTTTGATTAGCATTTCCCTGACGCTGAGTGATTTTGATCATTTTTTCATGTGTCTGTTGGCCATTTGTATATCTTCCTTTGAGAAATGCCTATTCAGCTCCTTTGCCCATTTTTTAATCAGGTTATTTGCTTTTTAATATTAAGTTGTTTGAGTTCTTTGTATATTCTGGATATTAACCGTTTGCCAGGTACATAGGTTCCAGATATTTTCTTCCACTCAGTAGGTTGCCTTTTCACTCTGTTAATTGTTTATTTTCCTGTGCAAAAACTTTTTAGTTTAATATAATCCCATTTGCTTATTTTTCCTTTTGTGGTCATATTCATAAAGTTTTGCCCAGTCCTACTTTCTGAAGTGTTTCCCCTATGTTTTCTTTTGGTGGTTTTATAGTTTCAGGTCTTATATTTAAGTTGTTAATCCATTTTGAGTTGATTTTGGTATATGGCAAGAGGTACAGGTCTAGTTCCATTCTGCTATCTGTGGATGTCCAGTTTTCCCAGCACTGTTTTGTTTTTGAATAGGCATTCTTTCTTTTCCCCAATATATGTTCTTGGTGCCTTTGTCAAAGATCAGTTAGCTGTAAGTATGTGGGTTGATTTCTGGGTTCTCTATATGTTCCATTGGCCTGAGTGTCTGTTTTTATGCCAGTATCATGCTGTTTTGTTTACTATAGCTTTGTAGTATAATTTGGAGTCAGGTAGTGTTTTGCCTCTGTCTCTTTTTTAATTATTATTATTTATTTGTTTGTTTGTTTGTTTGTTTTTGCTCAGGATTGCTTTGTCTATTTGTTGTTCCATATGAATGTTAGGAATGTTTTTTTCTATTTCCATGAAGAATGTCTTTAGTATTTTGATGGGGATTGCATTGAATCTGTAGCTCACTTTGGGTAGTATGGACATTTTCACAATGTTAATTCTTCCAATTCAAGAGCATGAAATGTTTTTCAATCTTTTTTGTCCTCTTTAATTTCTTATAACAGTGATTTGGAGTTCTAAATATAGAGAACTTTCACCTCCTTGGTTAAATTGATTCCTAGGTATTTCATTTTCTTGGTGACTGTTGTAAATGGGCTAGCTTTCTTGATTTCTTTTTCTGCTAGTTGATTGTTGGAGTATAAAAACACTACTGATTTTTGTGTGTTGATTTTGTATCCTGCAACTTTACCAAAATAGTTTATCAGCTCTAAGAGTTGTTTTGTAGTCTTTAAGCTCTTCTATTTATGGGTTTATGTCATCTGCAAAAGGGCACAGTTTGACTTCATCTTTTCTAATCCTGATGCCCTCTATTTCTTTCTCTTGCCTTATTGCTCTGGCTAGTACTTTCAATACTATGTTAAATAATGCTGAGGGTGGGCATCCTTGATTTGCTGCTCTTAAGGGAAAAGCTTTCAGGTTGATATTGGCAGTGGGTTTGTCACATATGGCTTTTATGGTGTTGAGATACTTTCCTTCTATACCTAATTTGCTGAGAGTCTTTATCATGAAGGGATGTTGAATTTTGTCAAATGCTTTTTCTGTGTCTATTGAGATAATTATATGGTTTTTGTCATTGATTTTGTTGATGTGGTGTATCACATTTATTAACTTGCATATATTAAATCATATTTGCATCCCTGGGATAAATCACACTTGATTGTGGTGTATAATTTTTTGATGTGTTGCTATATTCAATTTGTTAATATTTTATTGAGGATGTTCACATCTATATTCATCAAAGGTATTGGCCTATACTTTTCTTTTTATGTTGTATCTTTGTCTGGTTTGGGTATCAGGGTAATGCTGGCCTCATAGAATGAGTTTTAGAGAATGGCCTCTGTTTCAATTCTTTGGAATAATTTGAAGAAAATTGGTATTAATTCCTCTTTAAAGGCTTGATAGAATTCAACAGTAAAGCCATCGGTCCTGGGCTTTTCTTTGTTGGGAGACTGCTGATTACCTCTTCAATCCCATTGCTTGTTATGATCTGCTCAGGTTTTCTATTTCTTCTTGATTCAGTGCTGATAGTTTGTATGTGTCCATTTCCTCCAGGTTTTCAAATTTGTTGGCATATAGTTTTTTATAATACTCTCATAATTATTATTTTTATTTCTGTGGCATCAGTTATAATGTCTCCTTTTTCATTTTTAATTTTTGTCATTTGGGTCTCTTTCTTCTTTTTTTAGTTAGCTTAGCTAATAATTTATCTATTTTGTTTATCTTCTCAAAACATCAGTTTTTTATTTCATTGATCTTTTGTATCATATTTTGGGTTTCAATATTTCATTTAGTTCTGTTCTGATATTAATTATTTCTTTCTGTTGACTGGTTTTGGGATTGGATTGTTCTTGTTTTTCTAGTTCTTTGGAGTATAGCATTAGGTTGTTTATTTGAAATCTTTCTCTTCTTTTTTTTTTTTCCTTTTTTGTCTTTTTTCGTGACCGGCAACGGATCGCAACCCTCAGTGTCACGCCCGCACCTCGCTCAGCCAGTGAGCGGGAACCGGTCTGTATGTGGGATCTGAACCCTTGGCAGGAGCGCCACCACGCTCCCAAGCGGCGCACCGGGCCGGCCCTCTCTTCTTTTGATGTAAGCATTTATTGCAATAAACTTCCCTCTTAGTACTGTTTTTGCAGTATCCCACAGGTTTTGGTATGATGTATCTTCATTTTGATTAGTTTCAAGAAAATTTTTGATTTCCTGTTTAATTTCTTCTTCAACCCATAGGTCATTCAGGAGTATGTTGTTTAATTTCCATGTGTTTGTATAGTTTCCAAAATTTCACTTGTTGTTGATTTCTAGTTGTAATCTTTTGTGATCTGAAAAGATACTTGCAAATACTTCAGTTTCTTAAAATTTGTTAAGACTTGATTTGTGACCTAATTGTCGTCTACCCTACAGAGTATTCCATGTGCTGATGAGAAGAATGTATATTCTGTTTTTGTTGATGAAATGTTCTATAGATATCTGCCAAGTGTAATTGGTCTACGGTGTGGTTTAAATCCTGTATTTCTATCTTGATTCATTGCCTACATGATCTGTCCAGTGTTGAGACAGAGGTGTTCAGGTCCCCAACTATGGTCCTACTTGGGTCTATCTCTTTCTTTAGGTCTAACAGTGTTTGCTTTATATAACTGGGTGCTCCAATGTTTGGTGCTTGTATATTTATGATCTTTATGTCTTCTTGCTGGATAGATCCCTTTATCATATAGTGGACTTCTTTGTGTCTTTTTATGGGTTTTGTTTAAATTCCATTTTATCTTATACAAGAATAGCTACTCCAATTCATTTGGGGTTTCGTTTGTGTGGTATATCTTTCTTCATTCCTTCACTCTTAGTCTGTGTGTCTCTACAGGTGAGGTAAGTCTCTTGTAAACAGCATATAGTTGGGTCTATCTTTTTAATCCAATCATTCAGTCAGTGTCTTTTGAGTGGGGAATTTAATCCATTTAAATTTAGGGTTGTTACTGAGAGGTGTTGTCTTACTCCTGGCATTTTGTTGATTTTCATTTGGATGTTTTAAATATCTTGTTTCTTTCTTTCCCTTTTATTGTTTGTCTTTGGTGTTTGTTGGTTTTTGGAGGTGGTGAAATACAATTTCTTTTTCTTTCTTGTTTGCATTTTTGTTCTACCAGTGGATTTTGGCCTTTCTTGGGTATTCATGGTAGTGATTATTGTTTTTTTGGATTCTAGATGCAGAACTCCCTCGAGGATTTCTGGTAGGGCTGGTTGTGTGGTGATGTACTCCTATAGTTTTTGTTTGTCTAGGAAATATACGATTTCTCCATTTCTGAAGGATAGCCTTGCTGGGCATAGTTTTCTTGGCTGGCAGACTTTTGGTTTAGTATTTCAAATATATCATCCCATTCTATATTGGCCTGTAGAGTTTCTGTTAAGAAGTCTGCTGTAAGTCTATAAGGGGACTCTCTTATAAGTGACTTGATGCTTTTCTCTTGCTGTTTTTAGGATCCTCTCTTTATCTTTGAGTTTTGCCAGTTTGACTATAATGTGTCTTGGAGAGGACCTTTTTGGATTGAATTTGTTTAGGGATCTTTGATTCTCCTGAATCTGAAGGTCCATGTCTCTCCCTATACCTGGAAAGTTTTCTGCTATTATTTCATTGAATATGTTCTCAGTGCCTTTTCCTTTCTCCTCACCTTCAGGAACACTCATGATTCAGATGTTTGTGCACTTAAGGTTGTCTGCTGTCTCTCTTAGATTTTCTTCATTTTCATTCTTCTTTCTTTTTCTTTCTTTTTTTTTTTGTTTGTTTTCTTTTCTTTTCTTTTTGTTGACTTGAGCTATTTTGAAGAGACTGTCTTCAAGGTCAGAAATTCTTTCTTCTGCTTGCTTTAGCCTGCTGCTTAAGCTCTCAATTGTGTTTTTTATATCACTGAGTGACTCCTTTAGTTCCATGGTTTCTGCTACAATCTTTTTTGAAGTATTAATCTTTTTGTATATTTCCTCCTTCATTTCTTGGATAGTTTTGCTCAGTGCATTGTGTCATTTAACTGTGTCTTCTTGTAGATCATTGAGTTTCCTTAAAATTTTTACTTGGAATTCCTTTTCAGTCATTTCAGTGTTTTTCTGCTGTATGGGGTCTGGTACTTGAGAGTAAGTATATTCCTTTGATGGACTTGTATTTTCTTGTTTTCTTCATATTTCTAGTATCTCTACTTTGATGTCTGGTCATCTAGTAGAGCAATTGCTGCTTTTATTTCTCTCCTTTCCTGTACTCCACTGGTGACCCTCTTTGTGTCAATGCAGTTGTCACTAGTCCACCTGCACAGCAGAAGTGGCTGCTGCAGCTGTTGCTGTAGTAGCAGGCCACACTTGTGGCAGTGGTGGCTGTGTCAGTGGCTTTGGAAGACTTCCCACATGGTAGTGGTGGCTCCAGGATTAGCAGGCTGCTTGCATGATGGTGGCTGCCTGGTGGCACCAGTGGTAGTGGCAACTGCAGTGATGACCATTGCAGAAGCTGTCTGTAGCAGTGGCCTGTACCTAATGCCACTGCTACTGCTTCCCTGGTGCCTGCATAGTCCTTAGTGGCAGTAAAGTTACCTTATGGGGGTGGCTGCAACTGCCTCCCTCACATCTCTGGTGTCTGCAGCTGCAGTGAAGGGCCACCAACAGGACTGTTGCTCTGCAGGGAACTGCTCTGTGATGAGCAGTGGTTCTGGAATCAGACAATGGCTCCAGTGACTGTGGTGGTGGTGGGCCCATTTCAGTCTTCCGTGGGAGGAGAAACATGCTCTGGGCACCTCTAGTCCACCATCTTCCTTAAAGTTAAATTGAAATAGTAAAGTATTGATCTAATTTTGTGGATAAAATCTGAAATGTACATTTTCAGTCCCTTTGTATAAAAATATATAAATTTTTCAAAAATCATATTGATTATAATCACTAACCTAACCGTCACCATGAACTTCAGCTGAAACCAATAAAGTTCTAATTTGATGAGGAAACAAAGAAAGAAATCTAACCTTTATTGATTGCTACCAGTCTGAAAATAACCATTATATATATTTTATTTATAATCCTCACAAAAATCCTGTCAGGTAGGTAGATATTACTTTCCTCCATTTTATAGATTTAAATGAGTCTTAAAGGAGTTAAATGACTTTCTCAAATTTTCAAAGCTAAGTGGCCTCCAAAGCCAACCCAAGTCTATGTGTTCCCTAATCACATATTATTTTTCACTACTACTTTCTAAGGAGAAAAAAAAATAGGTTGGTACCTAGGGAAAAAAATGGGTGTAGTCCATTGTCAGTTGGCTCCTCTTGCTTTGCGCAGTTGCAGTAATAATAAACAATTGCCCCAAATGCTCATTATCCAAAAAGATATTTGTTAACTCTTGTATTAACTGCCATAGTGGTGTTTTCAAAAAAGAATGACTCATAGCAAAGACCTCCCATTATATGCTTTACTCCTTCCTCGGAGAGCATCAAATTGCACTAGATCAATATTCACAATATCATACTATGATTTCCGAGAACTGATAGTAAATTGCAAAAAAAAAAAAAGAAAAAGTAGGCTACAGCTCACCAAGTCTTAACTGCTGTTTAAGACTGCATTTTTCTTCCCAATCACCCCATTCTCTCACTCTATTTAACAGTCCTCCATACTTAATTAAAACTAAATTGATAAAAGAAAAGGGAAAAATACAGGGTCTGAAACTATTCCAGAATTTCTGTCCAAGACCATAATAGTTTTGTGGGTTTCTTTGGTGTATTTGAACATCTTTCTTGTTGGATTCATTGTTAGGGGATACACTGGTAGTTGCTTGTTTTGTAGCACACATCACAAATCAACATTTTTTCCTGAAAAAAATTAAAAATACCATAGATACTTTCATAAATTAGAGTTTCTTAAGAATTTTTTATCAAAAGTTTTGTTTACACGCTATCCAGTCACCAATAGTCACATGGTAGCACCCCAACTTCTTGGGGTACTTATAAAAAGATATCTCTATTTCTAAAATGCTTATAAGTCTCATAAAACCACAAACTTTGATGATCTCAATTTTAACAAAAGTAGAAAACAGAAATCATTTCTCAATCATCAAAAATCAAGCCTTTAAATAATATAGATATTAATATCCTCTTTATTATTATTCACTAAGAACTCTGCAGCATCTTCTGCAGGATTTCAAACAGGACAAATGTTTGAGGTGATGGATATACTAAGCACCCTGATATGATCACTGCATACAGTATGAATGTACCCATATATTATATTGTAGTCCAGAAATATATATAATTATCACGGGTCAATTAAGAAAAGTAAATTTAAAACGGGGGGGGGGGGGGGGAAAAAATATATATATATGTAAAATATTTTTAAAAGGAAAGCAAGAGTGCCAAATTCCAGAGTTGGGTTTCTTCACTAACTTTGCCTACCTAAACTCTCCCTAAAAAATGTATCCTGTGGTTAATCCCTCCTCAGTGTAATTCCTCCTTTTTTAGTGGGGAAATTTATTAAGTTCCTTTTCTGCCTTTTGTCTTCCAAGGGTCATTTGAGGCTGAATTAAGCTAGTAGCTAAACAGTATGGAAAAGTAAAAGCAAAGTATACTTTATTTTTCTTGGAAATGTTATATCATAATTTTATTTAAAATATTGTAGCAATATTTAGGATTCTGATAGACACTTTTTAAAGTAAAGATTAATTAATTTTACAACAGAACTGAGAAAACAAGAGGTTTATATTCCCAGTCTTCTACTTCTTTTTGCTGCCATTTACAGTTTAAATTTAGTCATCCAAGCTACTCAGTCAGAGACTGAATTAATTAATATGATTTGTTGAGTACATAGTCTCATCCATTTTTACCATATCCCAAGCCACAGTGTAGCAAAGAGTTTATTTTCTTGTCCTTCGTCTTGATGGCCCATCACTAGAGTCACTTAGCCAAGAAGCTAAAACAGAGATGTTGCCAAAAATTCAGAATCCTAAAATCCTAGTGATAGTTGTGAAGATGTATGTTCACTTTATCATTTTTTAAACACTTTTAAATATACTGTCACTTGATCCTTACCACAACCCTGTGAACTAGATCAAGTAGATGTTATTATTTACCATTTTATAGATGAGAATATAGAAGATTGAGAGAGGTGAAGCCACTCGTCCAACATCAAAGAAAAAGAACCCCTCCTGGAGTAGAATTTGTGTCCTTTGATGATTATCCTCGACTTCCACAGTAACAGGCAGTATGATGATTCCCATCGGATAAAGCAGAAAAATGCGACTGGAGGCAAAACCACCCTGGTTATGGTTGTTGTTGGAGAGTCTTGAGAAAATATTGACGCTAATAAGAGACATTAATAAGAGAATCAGCAAAGCTCATACCCATTCTAGATCTACCACTACATGGCTCTGTGGATTGGGGCAAATCACACAGCCAATCCAAAAGTCATTTGTTCATATTTTAGAAACACAACAGATATGCTGAATGCCAAACAGAGCTAGAACATATGGTGTTTTTGTCCTTACTTTCATATGACTAAGGTGTTTCTGTTTCTGGAAGGATTAGAATTGCTGATTGTACTTAAAAAGGATAGTAATATACATTCTACTCACACTGAGAAGACTTCCTGAAGGAAATGCGATTAGTTATGGACTTTGAAGAACCAAGAAAATGTTATGTAGTCATTCAACATTTATCGCAGACCTTCTCCACATCAGTCCCAGCTCTAGCCCTGTTTAAGCAGTGAAACCTGACAAAAGCCCCGGCCCCACCCTAGTTTATTTTCTACAGATAAGCTAGTAAATATATAGCATGTCACATGCTGATACATGCTATGAAGAAAAGTAAAGCAGAGAGGACTATGGAGTCCCTGGTAGGTGTGTACTCTGTGTGTGTGTGTGTGTGTGTGTGTGGTGGGGGTGGAGGGGGATCACTGTTTTATATCAGGTGGTCAGGAAAAAACCTCACTGACAATTTGACCCATAAGCAGAGATCTGAAGGAAGTGAGGGAGCGAGCCATGGGGAAATACGCAAGAGAGCATTCCCAGCAAGGGAATAACAAGGCCTGAGGCAAGAGCCTGCTTGATGTGTTCCAGGGGAAGCAGAGAGACCACTGTGGCTGGGTGGAGACAGCATGCAAGACATAGAGAAAGTGAGGTTAGAGAGGTGCTGAGGTCCAGATTGTATAGAACGTCGTAAGGATTTTGGCTTTTCCTTTGAATGAGATTAGAAACCATTGGGAGGCTCTCAGAAGTGATAGTAACAATATCAATGATTTAGAAAAAAGCACACTTTAAAAGTATGGTTACATCTCAAAAAAAAGCTAATAAAGAAACCTAAAGAGACCCATCGGTGTTGACCTCCTAATACATATTGTCTGTAAATACGAGGATTCTCAGACATTTTAATTTCTAAACAGTAAACTATTTGTTGAAATCTCCAAGATATTCAACCAGAACCAGAGTCAATACTCTCTATTATACAATACCAATTAAGCACAGGTGAATTTACTTGTCATAGTAAATTGTAATTTTTGTACTCAAGATTGAAGTATTTACCGAAATAACAATGTTTCTATAGAAATCCGTACATTCACCATCCAGACTTTCTACCATACAATTGTCAATTATGTCTAAAGAAAAAAATCACTGAGTGATGTTTGCTTAGTCCTATATGTGGTGATAACAGGATATTCTTCTCTGCGTAAGTCTGTCTTCCCCACAGCAGAGTGCCCCCTAATCTAATTGTGTGACTTCAGGCAATCCTCAGATTGCTCTGGTCTCTGGCATGTCCTGTGCATAGTTGGGATAGCATAGTGAACTACTTTTTTTTTAATTGAAACATAATTGGCTATACATATTTGTGGGGTACAGAGTTGAATATCAATGCCTGTGTACAATATGTAATGATCAAATTGGGATAATTAGTATATTCTTCATTACAAAATGTAATCCTTGTGTCCATTAACTAATTTTTTTGCTAACCCCTTCTCCCCCTCCCACTTTCCCACCTCTAATATCCATAGTTCTGTTCTCTCCTTTTGAGAGTTCAATGTATTTTTGTGATCACTGTATCTTTCTTTCTTTTTTATTAATTAATTTTTTAGCTCCCACTTATGAGAGGGAACATATGGTATTTCTCTTTCTGTGCCTGACTTATTGAACTTAACATAATTATCTCCAAGCTCATTCATGTTGCTGCAAATGGCAGAATTTCGTTCTTTTTTATGACTGAAGAGTATTCCATTGTGTATATATACCATGTTTTCCTTATACAGACATCCATCGATGGACATTCAGGTTGGTTCCATATCTTGGCTATTGTGAATAGAGCTGTGCTGAACATGGGAGTGCAGGTATCCCTTCAACATGACTATTTCTATTCCTTTGGGTATACACCCCACAGTAGGATTCCTGGATCGTATGGTAGTTCTGTTTGTAGTTGTTTGAGGAATCTCCATACTGTTTTACGTAATGACTGCACTAATTTAGTCAGGGTGGTCTACTTCTAGCCCCATAATAATTTATTATTAATGATAGGACCATTATAAAATGTTATGGGCTTCATTGATCAATGTGTATGTCATTTCTGCAACAATTATTGAAGCATCTTTCTTACTGAAGGCATTGAAAAAAGGACAAAGAAAAAGGTTGTTGAGGAGACTACCCTCAAACAACCACTAATCTGGGAAAAGCAAAAAAATACGTGTATCATGAAATGTAACAAGAGGCAGGATACATGAAGAGCTATAACAGAAGTAGGGCAATAACATCACCTGTTTTGTACCTTAGATTTTAAAAATACACTTTCACATGCAGCATCTCATTTGATTTTTATACCATTTCCAAACTATGCTCCTTAAACATAGTTGAAGGGAATGCACATTTCAACTGGGGATTGAGGAAAAGGGCTGGAATAGCTCAAGGAAGTCTTCTTAAGAGGAACTTGAAGTATAAAACATTTTAAAATTGGGTAAATAATTGCATAAGTGTAATATGTAGGACAACTTTAATGATCCCCCAAACTAGCACTATTGCCTTTTCACCCAAGGGTGGGATCTCCTACTCTTTAGTTTGTGATGACCTTAGATTTTTTCACTTCTGAAAAAACTCACCTAGGTTCTGTCCTGTAATGGTTTACTCAGTCTCATACCTTGTCAAAAGGTCAAGAAACTAGAAACTTCTGCTAAATTTTGCTAAAGAAAATATTGAAACCCATTATACAATTGTGGTCATCATTAACATTTGGGAACCTAACAAGCACAAACTTTGGTTTCAAGAATAACATGGGTATAACCCAAAATGTATAGATGCCATTTTGCTAACAATTCACAAATATTTACGCTTTTATATTCTGAAGAAAAATGATGTTGATATATTCCGTGACATCAGGAGTTTTATACTTTGGTTTTACTTCACCGAAAATGACAAGGTAATCTTCCTTGGTTATTCCAAGTTGAAAACCACTTCAGATAATGTATTGTGTGAAAACATTTCCTCTGTAAGTTTGGAAATGTGTTCTTTCCTGAAGCAAATCTTTGCTTAATGACTTTGTCATAGAAGGTAACTCTAACTCAAAGTAACTTGCATACAACCAAGTACTGTGATATAAATGAAACACACTGGACAGAGAATCAGGAGATGTGAGATCTGCCCCAATAACTAGTTCTGTGCCCTTGAGCAAGTTATTCAAGCTCTTTGGGCTTCAGTTATGTTGTCTATCAAGTTAAAATATATTTCTTGAAAAAGATCTGTTTTTTCTTGAGAATTTTTTAATTAAAGCATTCATTTGTGATGACACATCTACACACACATTGCATACAAATATACTCATTGGGATAAATCCCATTTTTTCACAAAATCATCGTGTAATAGTTTCTTCATTTTGTCTTTCATTACCACTAAAACAATGGATTATTTTTCCCACTTCATGAAAATTTCATCTAATCAATACTGTTTTTTGACCTGTGGGAGCATCTTTAGTCAATACAAGCCAGAATCTCATTCCTGTTTGGCGCTCATAATAAAATTATCCAGAACAACTATTTTTGTGTGAATTTCATCATAAGGGAAACATCAGGTAAAAAAGTAGAGAAGGGAGAGCAGGAACTGACAGCAACTCATTTGGACCTTAAGCATTTGTTTACAGCACATGAGGTGCCATCCACTTGCTTCATAAGCCATCATTAGAGTAAAAGTTCATGATAAGGGATAACAATAAAGGTTTGCTGAAGGGCTGGAAAAAAACATTAAGCTTTAGTCTTTTCACATTTCTTTTTCAGGTTGCTAATATACAGAATCAACTTTTGAACTTTAAGCCACTTTTAGCTCAGTCCTAAATGAAGCAATAAAAGCAACTAAATCACTCCATGAACCATTTTGGTTTCTCCATTATAGATGTATGATTTTCCTTTCCTGCAGTGGTTCCACTCATCAGGAAGTATCATCTCTGGGGACCATCCAAGGTAGATGAACAGAGATTCAGCAGCTTGGATGACATTCTTTTCCTTAGCTGATGTGCCCATGGCAAATATCTTCCAAATCCTGATGCTATCTCCATCTGACCCCATACCCTGAGAGGCTTCCAGAGAGCTCCTCCTTGAGTGGATCCTTTGGACAAAATTTGAAGGAACCTTAGAGATTACTTAGTAAAATTTTTCAAGCTTTCTTTTAAGTAACATAACTATTTCTTAAACAATATTATGTTAAGAATTACAATATTTAAAGCAGATCAAGGAGGAGTCACTTTGGTTGAACTCAGGAGGTGTTGGGAACCCTAACATCCATCCCTATAGCTCTCTTCTCTGCTCTTGCCCCTCCTCGGTCTATTATACTCATTTTTTGGACAAGGAAGCCAGAGGGATATTTCTATCCATATAATAGAAAGTTTATATAATACAGATATAATTGTCTGTTGATATATACTATATAATGTATACATAATAGAAGTTATATGATGGTACTTTAAAAAGTTCATGGCAAAATAGAATTGAAAGATAATCCAAATCTTTCCATGAACTTTTTGAAGTACCCTCATATACTAGAAGTTTCTCTACTTACAGAAATTAAACTTACTGGTTTTTATTCAGTTTAGCAAAGCTATGACCTAGAACAAAAATTCTACCTCTGCCAAATGAGGGCATGAGCAATCATGTGCAGACAACCATTAGAGTTTTAGTTTGAAATATTTTGACAAAAGTTATTTACCATATTTGGAAAGGTAAAAATAGTGAGAATGTTAAAAGGACTAATAAGAAAACATTTATGACTATAAAAGAATAAAAGACATAAGATTTTTTTTTCAACTGACTAATGTTGCAATGCACGTGTAATATTAAGTATTGCAGAGTTCAGTCAATTCTTTATCAAAGACTGCCCCAGAATACGTGGGTGCATTCCTATGGAATTGTGCTGAGGTGGTTGAGCTTCAAGGGACAGGAAAAGTAATTGAGAAAAGGGGGAACTGTGGAGTATGGGGCTAGAGAATCAGTCTTTATGTCTGGTGCCTATCAACCATGTGTTAATTCAGAAAGAGGTAAGTTCAAGAACTTAAAAATCTTCTCTCAGTAAAAACGTTACTGCTGAAACCTTTTGTTCCAAGCCACAGATGATTCGATGGTTTCAAAGCCCATCAGAATTTAAACAGAATGAAAGTAAGCATCAAGGTTGTGAAGGAGAATACAGCTGCTGAGGAATTCCTCACAGCATTTGCAGGGAACGTCAGGGTGATTCCATCTCAGAAGATTTTTGATGTGAAAAAAAAAAAAATTGGTCTAATTGGTAAGAGAATAATATGCCATTTTACCATTTCATATATGGAAACAATGGAACGATAGGCACAAACTCCTCTCAGTCACTTTGGACTTAGAAGCAAAGGAATTTATGAATAGCTTTTGGGAGCCTAGTTCCTTCATATGTAGAGAACAAGTTTGCTCTATATAATGAAAAATTAAATTTCTCAGTAACACGGTGAGTCCCTTATCTTGAATGAATTTAGTGTATTTGGAAGACACTTAAATTTTTATTTTCCTTTGGAGATATAATGTGGATGAGAGAATGATGTCTAACCACAGTGCCCCTCATTATTATCAGGACTTCTAGAGTTATTACAGAGTTCCAAGATTATTTTTCTTTTTTCCTCCAAACTTAAAAGAACAACATAAAAATAAATTATATTGTGTTCCAAGTAATAAAATCTATATTCATCTGCAAAATGTGCAAAATTCTCCCTATAAAACTAATTAACTAGGTAAAAAGGTCCATATCAGGCTTTAAGCAGTTCCTGTCTCTAAGGGTCTAACTCAGTAATTAATTATGTTTCTGAGAGTCTCTGAAAACACTTTTCCAGCTTCATGGGTCTTTAGAAATGAAACATCTTGGGCATCATCCAAAATATCTTAATCTCTCAATCTGCTTAGAGTCAAGTCAAGTTCCTACAAGGAAGCCAAGTTAAATGTCCTTAAAATGAGGCATGTATATTCTCATCACTTAATCAGTTATTCACCTCAGGGTTCAGACACCACCAGTTGAATTTTTAATCAACGTCATTTTTAAAGCATTGTTAGCATTAGAGGGATCATTTGGAGTCAGCTTACATATCGGCTTGGTTGGGACCATAGATAATAACGATAGTAACAAAGCATGAAAAACTGAAAAACGTTTTGTGGTGAAGGTGTATAATGCTACACAGATGTGTTGTTTAATAGGCCACACCTTGGTTCCTATTAAAGTTCCAGATGTTAGATAGGATGTATATGGACATGTCATGGTGTCTAGGACTCTTGGGCCACATCACCTGTCATACGATCATATTAATTTTATTCCTTCATTAAGGAAAATACTTTGACAATTCAAGACCTCCCAAGAGACTGACATTTTATCAGCTAGCACCCTAATTGAGCATGACATGCTGAGGGCAAGATCCTAAAAGGAATGAATATGGAGAGGGATCTAGAAGAATTGGCACCCAGGAGGTAGGAGAAAAGCTAAGATAATCTTTACTAAATCATTCAGGCTAGCCTCCTTCCTGAAGCTGTCCCCTCAACCCCCTTAATTTTTCAGACTAGATAACTTTTTAAAAATCCTCAGGGGAAATAGACTATAAGCCATCTAAGCATGATCAAAAGGACTCTCCAGATGATATCAATTCTTTATAAAGCCTATGCCTTGGAGTTAGCACCCCAAATTAAATGGCTGTGTCACTGTCATGTTCTGAATGTATTCACTTCCTCTGCAGCCTCCAGTGATAGATTTGAAAGTCCTTCAAATTATTCTTAAAAAACAAAATTAATATAAACTTGAAAAAAAGACTAGTAGAGGATGTGGTAGACAATATCAGAAGAAATATATCCTCTTGAAGATATAAAACTACCTGCCCAAGACTACTTAAAATGAAGCTTTCTTCCTCTCCCTTGGAATTTCATAGTGTCACCCTAACAAAGCTTAAGAGGGTCGAAGTTTTTAATTACGGGTTTCCTTTAATTACAGGCTCCCTTGCTATGTTTACCAAACATAGTAGCTAGTAGCCCTGAGGGTGGAGTTAGGCTCTTTAAAGTCATGTTTTAATCTCTTGTAATTGCTATTTGATTGCTGGTATAAATTACCTAGTAGGCTTGCCACCTTCAGCGCCAACCATTTCCCAGAGTGCATAATTTTGAATTAAAAGGCTGGATATCCATCCAAAAGTTTCCCAGAATGTTTCATGGGCTCAGTGAATTATGCATTAAACAGAATTCTTTAAAAAGAAGGCAAGGGTTTCTTTGATGTCAGCTGGGGTTTTCATCATATTACGGACTATTAATTTCTAGACTCTTTTAGAGGTGGTTTCTTGAAATCTATGTTCAATTTAGAACTTATTACTGATCTTTCTATAACCTTTATATTTTATTTTAACAGCATCATATATCACCCTGAATATGGCAGGTTCTGGCAGAAACTTTGTTAATTTCTTAAGAGGGCAGAATGGTTGAGTGGGGAGGAAGGGGAGGGAGGTTAGAGGAAAAAACAGTTTGCTGCAAATACACCATCTGCTGGACAGAATATGTATATACTTTTAGGAGCTTGCCTTCACATTAGGAAAATGTTTTAGAAGCCTCAAGAGGACAAGACCATTTAGAGAGCTAAGATCTATATGGGAGTTCATCTATGGGACATCCCTATACCATGTCCAAATACCAGTGGCTTCCTTTGATAATTTGTTAACTCCTGCAAGAGATAGTCTTTGTTTGGTATGTTTGGTTTTGAGCTGTGTTCACTAGTCAAATTATCCATTCCACCATCATATGCAAATAGAAATTTTGGGAGAAATTATCTACATTATATGCAATTTTATATTACTATTCTTTTTTCTGTACACACAGCATTTTGAAGTTTGTCAAGGGCTGTGCTTTCCTACACCCTTATAGATTAGCAAAACATACTCTTTCATCCAACCCAGACACTTCTAAGAGTGAAAAGGAGCACTATGAAAAATTATGTCAGAACATGCATAAACTAGGACTGTCCTGGGCAAACCAGGATAAAATGTGTCTATTTGTAGGTAATCAAATCTCCTCACAAACAAAAACCACCTCTCTGTATGTACTGCCAACTCATGCTATAGAAGTACAAACATGAAAAGATGAAACGATCCAGTGTCAAAAGATTCCATACTGGGGCAGTGAGGAGGAAGACTTGGTTTTCATCATAGATATGCTCAGTACTGGGATTAATTGATTCTCTTATTCACATATTAATTCCTCCATAGTTAAGTACGATAAGAAAAGTCAGATACAATTTGGTGAGTACTTAGAAAAGATAAGTCACTTCTAGCTGGAAGGATACATTGTTGCATGGAGAAGGTGGCATTTGAATTAAGCATGGAAGAGAGGTGGGATTTGGGGAGTGGGCACTTCAGGAAAGGCAAAAGCGTTCAGTAATTAAATGGACAAACCAAGAAAAGTGTAGCACTGCCCCATCCACATTGCTGTTAACTTCCTTTCAACAAACATTTCTTGAGGCTGACTAAACATCAAGCACTTTTTGATACATTGATGGATAAAACAAACATCAATTCCTACCTTTAAGAATTTACAGCCTGACTGAGGTCCCCAGAGGTGGGAAGGGGGAGAAAGGGGTTAGGGAGAAATTAGTAAAGGGCCACAAAAAATGTTTATATTGTGTAATGATAAAATGAAATTTTAAAAAGAATTTATAGGGGCCGGCCCGGTGGCGCACTGGATAGTGCGCCGCTTGGGAAGCGCGGCTGGCGCTCCCATCCGAGGGTTCGGATCCCACATACAGACCGGCTCCCGCTCACTGGCTGAGCGAGGCGCGGGAGCAAC
>NW_007726247.1:288864-303727 GCF_000696425.1 Galeopterus variegatus
CGGAAAAAAAAAAAAAAAAAAAAAAAAAAAAAAAAAAAAATTTATAGCTCGGTGAAATTTTAAAAAGAATTTAGAGCAGTAGGATTTGAGAGTCTGTATTTCAGAGGTCATTTCTGAATTAGAGATATTTGGGAATCATCAGCATATTTAAACTGATAGGAAATAGATTAAGCTCTCTTAGGGAAAAGATGAAGAGAGGAAAGAGAAAAGGGCACAGAACAGAACCTTGAGTTACTCCAAATTTTAGAAATAGGATGAAGAGTAAGGTAAGAGTAAAACAAAAAGGAAAAAAAATCGTATTTTCTCCAATTTGGAAATATGGGAATGCTCAGAGGAAATGAAGCTTGTCAAGGTGTAGATTAGATGTAACTTTAAGCTCCCTCATTATCCAATAATTATCACAATAATTTCAAAATTATGAATAGCTTTCTCCAAGGAACCCTAAATGCTTTATGTGCTCCTTCTAATGTATCTCCCTAGGATTTTTATTAAATTATAAAATGATACATTATTGAAAGTTAAGCAAAAACACCATTACCATCTATGCTATATTCAGTTTCAGATTTCCTGTGGGGAAGTTCTCAGTTCTCCCTTTTCACTTTCAGCGAGGTGAATCAAAGTGGAGCTATATTTCCAATCTTTTTTATGAATATAAAATTAACTCAATGTAGCACAGTCATTCTTCCCAGTTCCCTCCTGTATAGTATACTATGTCATGCTGTCCAGCATTTTTAAATGAGTGCAATTCAATGAGCTGTTTGGGGCCTGCTTTTGATTAACTATCACAGAAAATTTAAAGCACAACTTAGGCTGAAGGTCAGTGCAAGGAACAGGCACTGTTTCCTGGATTTTCTGCTCCTTGCCAGGGTTCAGCTATCATCTTGTTAGGCTTTAGAATTCATTTTTCGTTAATCCATTCAGTAAATAATTATTAAGTACCTACTCCATGTTAGGTCCCATACCTGCACACAGAGGTTACAAAGGTGTCAGTCTCTGTCAAAAGGAAGTGAGAATCTACCGGAGAATACACACACATGAAGAGGTCATTCAAAACAGTGTGATAAATCTAACCCACAATGGACACAGCTGACTGTTCACTTCCTTGTTCATTCTTCTTAGGGTTTCCACGGCTTCTATTCCTTTTCATAACATTGGATTCTTCTACAGTCGTCTATGATCTACACTGTCTTCATCTTTCTCCCCCTCATCTCTCAGCCCTTATCTCTCAGTTTCCTTTGCAGGTTTTTCCTCCTCATCCTGTGTCCAAAGTCTAAGTGCTGGGATGCCCCAAGGCTCCATCCTATCTACTATCTCTGTGTGTTCTTATCTCATAGAGTTCCTAACACAGAACACCACATGATCTTCACAAATCTCTTATCTCCATCTCTGACCTTTCTGCTGGCATCTAGATTTATATATTTAATGAAGTCCATGACATCTCATCTTGGATATTAAAAAAAACACACACAAGGTTAAAATATTCAAGCTCTTTATTTTCACCTGGTGGTGGGGAGTAGGACACAACTGTTCCTGTACCTATCGTTCGTATCTTAATTAATGGCACTCCATTTATTTAAATAAAAGTCTACAGTCATCTTTGATTCTTCTCATTTCCTCACTCCCAATGTCTTATTCATGAGCACCACTTCAAAAGGTATATCCTAGATATAACCACTTCTTACCATCTGTGCTCCTCTTCCAAGCCATCCGTCCTCATCTCTCACTTCAGTTTCTGAAACACCAACTTAATGGTTCTCCTGGCCTTCAATCTTATGCTTCTAGAGTTCATTCTCTACACGGTAACCAGAGTGAGCTGTTAAAAATGCAAACTTAATCATAATATCCTCTGAACTCTTCATTGATAAGAGAATGACACCTGAACACATTGCCAGAGTCCATAAGCCTGTGTGACCCAGTGCCCTGCCTGCCACTCCAGCTGCAGATCTCACACAACTTTCTCCTCATTTTCTGTGCGTCAACTACACAAGCTTTCTTCGTGCACCAAACACACCAAGCATGTTCCAACCTTAGAAACTCTGTGCTGTTTCTTCCATCTCGAAAATTCTTCCTTCAGAGCTTGGAATGGCTGGCTCCTTCTTATCTGTAACATCAGTTCAAATATTATTTCCCTGATAAGCCTTCTTTGACCACTTTATCTAAAGAATCCTCCAGCGGCCACCACCACTCACCACTCTCCATACTATCACCTTGTTTTAGTTTTTGTCATAGCTCTTATCACAATTTGAACTTCTTTATTTATTTGTTTGTAGCCCACTAATCTAATCTACACAAAGGCAAAGATCATGGGGGTGTTGTTCACTCTTTTAGCACTAGTAGCTATTAGGTGCTAGATAAATAAATGAATGAATGGAGGTTAGAATAGATAGGGATTTTTTTTTTTTACATTTCTTCAGGACCACAAATAAATACACTAATTAATTAAATTAAATAATCCTATCTATAGAGACAAAAGAAAAGAATAGATAGGGATGCAAAGGAGTGTAACTTATCCTAATTTTGTATGGTCAGCAAAAAATACTACATGTCTTGAGACGTAAGTAAGAATTAGTAAAGTGAACAGTGACCCAGGCAAAGAATATTACATGTACAAAGGAACAGAGGCAAAACAATGCAACTTTCAGAGAATGGAAGATTGTTCGGTACTCCTGGAGCACGAGCTTGAGAAGGATGGCCTGGGGACCGGTGTGGGTACAGTTGTTGGGAAGAAGGAAGGAGTGAGAGGGAGCCTTTGTTAGAGAGGTAAGAGGATCACATTATCGAAGCAACATCAAGTCTTCTGTTGAGTTTGGACTACTTTTCATGAAGACAAAAACACATTGAAAGGTTTTGATCAAGAGAATGACATAGCAAATGTAGTTCTAGGAAAATTGTTCTGGCCGCCACATGGAGAATGGATTTGGGAGGGCGGGGGGTAGAGTTCCTCAACTGAAGGTGGAAAATCAGTTACCAGGATGAAAAAGCTCCTTCTTTAGAAATACATAAATGTAGTCTTTCTGAGGTGCTTTCGTAAATGGGATGGTAATGGAACTCGCTTCATGGGGTTGCTATTAAAAGTAAAAGAACTAATATAAGTATATGTGACTTAGGGAAGAGGGAGAAAGCTTAGAGTCTTCTAGTTTCTAACCTCACCCTTCACCCTAAATTTGAAAATGCAATCCTTTTTAATTGCTCACAATTAAAACTCACAAATATGATCTCCAAAAATAACTCAAAAATATGGTCTCAAAAGTTATCATCAATAAATGACATGCTCACAGGAATAACACTAAAACTACCCAGAAACAACGTACCATAAAAGCAACTATCTAGCGTGCAGTATAGAGCCAGAAAGGGAATTTGGACCTACATGTAATTTAGACCATGCGGTACACACATTCCCTGGTGGTTCACTCACCAAGCAATTATTGCTATGCTTACTATGGGCCTCTTATTGTGCTGTGTATTAAGGATGAATAAGACATGATCTCTGCCTTCAAGACACCTAAATCAGCATGTGTTAATGACCATGATAGATGAACTGACTTAGCTCATATGGAAACAACACAAACAGATATGTAAGTTAGACTGGCGATCTAAGAATAATAAAGTCCAAGAACTTTTTGAAGTACCTCATATATTTCCTCTTTCCACATAATTATGCAGCAATAATAATAAATATAGTTTGTGATTTCTTCATTACAAGAAGGAACTGTTGAGGAGGTGTCCAGTGGAATAGAGCAAGGGAATTATTCAGTAAGGAAGGCGCATATATGCCATATGCCTCAATGTCCAGCAGATGCCTGCAGGCTTAGTCATTTCCTAGCAGCATCCAAAATTCCAGAAACTAAATACAACAATTAGCAATGAAAGAGGGAAATCTGATGTAATAATGCCTCTTGATGTGGGTCAGCTTCCTAGGCATGCAGATGTACACTGTTGACTGTAAACTTCTCCTCTGGGTATCAGATTCCTACCTCACTGATCAATCCTCTGACCAGAACTGGGTGAAGAAGCCTTATAGTCTCCCCCAGTCCTCCCACAATGACCCCCAAGCTTCTGTCTCAGAAATCTTCATGGTAAGATATATCCACTTATAGAATGCATCCCCACTGGGCCTTCTGAAACAGCTCCAACTACTCCACTTGAAAGAGTGCCTCCCTTTACACTGCAATTATCACAGCCAGAGATGCTCAATGCCATTTGCTGAATTCATAGGATGAAATAAAAAAGAAATAGCTGTCATTGTTTGTATGTCTTTATGCATGTGTAGAAAGCAGTAAATTTAAGAAAAAATAGTTTTTTACCTTTTCCTTCTATTATGCAACAAAATTTTTGCAAATTCCTTCCTTGTCAAATCACACATTATCAAGGAAAAGCTTTAAAAAAAAGGATTTTACATTCTTTCCAATTGCTACCTTAATATTGTTATTGCTTGTTCTTCAAATAATTTACCATATAGTACATTCATGAAATACAATCATCCATCCTAAAGCAGACAAAAGAAATGCTCCAAGGACAATTTTAAAACTTTGAAGAAAGGTATCGAAAACTGACCACCGTAGCAGCAACTATAAGAGATGGAGAGGCTGAACCGAAGTTAATGCCAGGCTGCCCAGCAGGCCTCGGGGCACAGCATACATATCACAATGACTATGATCAGCAACCAAAGAATGGACTCGCCTCAAAACTGCAATTTCTGCAGTGCAATTACTCAGGGGCATTTGATCCAAGATGTATTATGTTCACCCGTGAATGCCAAAATCACAAACCACCTCCACTTCCTTCCAACGTTGTCTGTACCCACTTCTGAAGTGGAAAGTACTTGCTATCAGTTAATTCTATTAACTAGAACAAAACTTGCATTTTCTACAATATGAATTTGGACTTCTATAAAATGAACCTGTGAGCAAACTCTTACAGTGATTTAAATGTATGCTGTGGTCTCTATAAACAATAATCACACCCTCTTCTGTGGGCTATATTTTATATAGAGAAGGCATCTGGCTCATAGCATACGGAAAAGGTATAAATGAGGTGGAAAAGGAGACTGGGTAGTCAAAACTCAAACACCTAATGGTTTTGCCTAGAAATAGCTGTGAGTGTGGCTCATGATGACTGGGATAGAACAGACTTGCATTAACAGCATTACAGGGTGCAGTTTCAAACTTGCATGAGGATCTCAACGATGGTGCTTGGGTAGACAGATGAGGAGGTGTTACTGTTGTCTCTAAGGCATTGTCTTTAAATAGATAATAGAAATGAATACCTTAAGTTGGGTTTTTCAAAAAAAATACAGCAAGTAGTGTGTATTGAGTACCTTTTGTAAGCAATCTCCTTCACTTCCAAATTAATTTTCAGATGAAAAGTTTGAAGTATTAACCCTACATATACCAGGTTCCTTCAGAGTGTTATGACCATATTTCTAGCACCATGTAATAATATTCTATTACCTTATATATTTATAAGAATTTTATCAATTTAGAATATCAGCAAATACTTAGGGAGATTTCTTGCTTTCTGCCTCGTAGTAGTCATTCTTTATCTTTTAGGGAAAAGCACGTGTCCCTCCAGCACACATTTATTAAATGTTAGGCACTAGGATTACAACAATTAGTAAAACAAAAATCCCTGCTATCAAACATCTTATAGTTTCCCTGGGAGGAAAGAACAGGAATACAAAAGCAAGTCCATGCTTCTACAGACCAGAACAAGCTCTCCAAAGTAAATGCTTCCAGCCTGTTTCCCCTTTAAGATCACCTAATGTCCATCTTCCAGCAAAGATGTCCTTGAGGGTGTCAAGGGGTAAAGTCACAGGTTCTTTCTTTCCAAAATTATGTCTTGCAGACCAAGTCCCACATTCTTCACTACCTCTAGCTGTGTGTGTGTGCGTGCATGTGTGTGTATGTGTGTTGATACCCAGCATTACCAGAAGCAGTCAGACAAGATTTGGGGGTGGGGTGGGGCTCAGTTAATTCACAAGTGATTAGCAAAGTTGGAAAAGAGGACAATATTGCAGATAATGTACTCCATGGAAAAAGGCTGTATAAAGAGCAAAGATTTTTTTAAACTAGAAAGAAATAAATTATGTCATAAATATGTAGGTGGTTTTAGTCTAATTTAGGTAATGAAGTCTGCAACCCAAAGAACAGCTATGATTCATATAATAATTTATGAACAGGGGCCGGCCCGGTGGCGCACTGCTACAGTGCACCGCTTGGGAGCGCAGTGGCGCTCCCGCCGAGGGTTCGGATCCCACATACAGACCGGTTCCCGCTCACTGGCTGAATGAGGGGCGGGTGCAGCGCCGAGGGTTGCGATCCCGTTGCCGGTCCCGGTCTGGTATGGGCGCGACACTGAGGGTTGCGGTCCGTTGCCGGACACGAAAAAAGACAAAAAGGAAAAAAATAATAATTTATGAACAGACCAAAGCCATTTAACCAAAGGTCAGAAAGCCAGCTGACTGACTGTATGGATGTTACACATTGGTGGACACAAATTCACTTGCTCACTCATTCATTAACTCATTTATTCCGCAAGCATCTATTGAATGCCTAACAGATGGCAGGCACCATAACAATCAAGCCAACAGTAATCGACACCTTCTACATGTGACACACTGTGCTAAGCATACTCAACTTAGTGTTTACAATAACCCTATGGTTAAATGAGACACAAAAAAGTGAAATGACTAGTAAGTAGTGAACCTGAGATCCCAACTCAGGCAGTCAGACTCCAGAGAAAAGTGACACATGGCAGCCTCAGCCCTCAAGGAGCTCACAGTCTAGACGTTAGAACTAGAGCAAATGAACAATTTATTGAAGGAGAATCATATTTTGGGAGAGGAGTGCACACGAGGGTTCTGGAAACTGAGAGGTCATTTATGGCCAATTGTCACTTGATTATTTGCACTCTTCACTACCACACTCCCTTATTCCCTCTCCTCATTTTTATAAGAAAATCATTTTCTTCTCATTTAAAATATTTCCCTCCACAATTTTCTTTCTAACTTGTGGGATTTTTTTCCCTCTCCCTTGATATTTTACATCAGATAATTACATCAAGCTTAAAACAACTGTTTTTCAAAGCTTTTTCTTTATACAACATTGTTTGTTTAAAGGGATAGAAATTCAAAAACGTTATCAAGCAGGTTGGTCTGCTCCAGGTGGGTCCAGACAAACTATGTAGGTATGTTTAATAAAGGCCCACTGGCACCAGATCTTTCTGTGTTTCAAGAGAAGAGGAAATCTAAATTTTTCTCTCAATATTTTTCTAAAGGATGCTAATTTAGATATTTTGAAAATACAGTTCAAGACAAACAAAACAAGTCTCAGGCTAACTTTAACCTGTAGTACCCAGGTCACGATTCTTGTTTAGAAGATAAAGTTTGGATTGTGCCCTTGAGGAGCTCACAACCTAGTAATAATAAGATAACAATGGTAAGAGATATATAGAAAAAATATATAATGTGAGACAGAGATGACTGAGTGCCAAAGAAAAGGAACATTATACATGGGATCACAGAGAGGAAATAGCACTTTCAGCTGAGGTACCACAAGAGCAGCAGAAGCAAATATTTGTGCTGGCCTTGTACAGGGGTTACAGAGAAGAAAGGTCATGTAAAACCCAGGAAAGAAATGAGTAAAGCCACACAGGTGGAGAAGTGCAGGTTGCACATGGGCAAAGAGGAAAGGCACAGTTATGTTCCATCATGGACTGTGAAGGGACAGAGTGAAAGACAGGAATGGTGAGGTAGACCAGATTGTTTAGAACTCTGAAATTCATGGTGACATTTTATTCTGTAGTATGTATCTCCATGACACACCAATACACTAGATGTTAGGTATCCCTAAATAAAGTAAATAAAATAAAATTTGATAGTCCAAAAATTGGTAGAAAGCTATATACTAATCAATCTCTGGGTGATGCTCAAAACAGATTCACAGATTTGATACTCTAAGAATGAAGCCTGTTTAGCTTTGTTAATCCAGCTTGATTGATTACAGAACTTCTTTTTTCTTAGAACGTTCCTTTTTGCCCTAAGAAGAACAGAAATTTCAGTCGATGACACTAAATGTAATAGGAAAGCCATTTAGGCCCTCATGCAACGGAGTGATGGGAAGCTTGTAGTTGTGGTGCCTTAAGGACATTTTAAAAGAAGTGTGAACCAGAAAAGAAGGGGAGAGACTGGGTACAGAAAATCAGTCTAGAAGGCTTCCACAATAGTCCATAGAAATAATAATGGCTTCCTACTGCATAGCACTCTCTATATGCCAGACATCATTTGAGATGCTGTTCATATTGTAAACATATTGTTGTGAGAACCAGAACTGGAATAAGAGCAGCAATCAAGTTCCATTTGAGGGGCAAAGACAGACAAGCCAGCATTCATCATGACTGCTCCCAGTCTCCCAGCTTCCTCTCTCTTTTCTACTCCACCTGCCTTTTGTCATCTAGTACCGTTACATATGTCCTACAACTTCAATTTGAAAGAAAACAAACCAGAAATGTGAATGCTACCATTAAGTAACTTTTTGAATAATTGAGTTTTATTTTCCTCTCTTTAGTGTTCTCTGCCCGTCTCTTTAAGATATGTTTTTAGCTAGAACTAACAAATTAGGTGGTTAGCGTTGTGGGTTTTGAGGGGGGCTGTGGGATGGGATTTTGTGCCCAAATAAACCCTACTTTCTCCTTTTGTTTTCCTGGGTTCTAAACACATAAGGATCAATAGTCAAGAGGAAACAAATTTCAATCTTTGTTAATAACTGAACAAGTGCCTGATCTCCTCTCCCACCAGCCTCCCTTAAAAGACTTCTCTGATACTATAGCTAGACCTCTGGAAATAGGCCAGAAACCAAAAAGGATTTGGTTTCCCACAACCCCTGTCTAAACAGCTGGATCGTTAGAGCAGATTCCAAGCCTACTTACCTAAACATCCGTATAGATGAGGAGTCAATGGTAGGTCTTCCTTCCCCACCTGTTACAGGGGGAATGGAGAGCCTGGAGGAGGATCAGAGCTGCTGAGGCAATCCCACCCCATCTGTACAGCCTGGAAACTGGATGTGCAAAGGTGGGCGAGAAGATGGTCAAGGCCAGTCCTAAGAAGTTGGCCCTTTGTCAGTCAGCTGCTGGAGGTAGAACTCCTGTTCACAGATGTCTGTCCTTTTAACTGTTGTGATCCTGCCCATTAGGGAAGAAGGCCTAGGGAATGTCAGACTCCATCAATCAGATCTTGCAGCTTCTCCTCCAAGGGGGAGGAAAATAAGATGGTGGACAGTGATGGAAACTAGGGGCAGAAGTTCCATTTTCCTAAGGCTGAGGCTAAAACATGATCTCAGAACAAAATCATCCCCCATTAGCCAAAGGATATCATCTTAGGAAAGCTGGACAAACCTGCCCAAAATTATTTCTCCACTGAGATATCAGATTTCATCATCAATAATTTATCCATGATGACCTTTGATATTGTCCTTTAACTGTGATCTCTTTTAATATGATTGTCCCTGAAAGGGGTACCTATGCAGCATCAAGTACTTCAATGAGAATTGGTTTTTCTTGTGGCTACATGGGAGAAATAGGTATTAGGAACAAAAAGGTATGCCGAGAAAAAAAAAAACTGGGGAGATAAAAAGGAAGTAGAACAGCCCAAGGATAAGTGTGTGTACTGCAAACAGCACACCTGGTTGGATGCTAATACGTGGATACCGTAATTCTCACATGCACTACTAATTTTCTCCAGCTATTTCAAGGATGACTGTGGATAAAGTTCTGGATGTTAATATTGCCTTATCCCATGGTTATTCAGTAAAATACCACGTGGGGGGAAATGTGAGAGTTGATGCAAGAAAGTTATATATATATATATATATATCGTATAACTTCGTATAATGTATGCTATACGAAGTTATTACTAATTTTCTCCAGCTATTTCAAGGATGACTGTGGATAAAGTTCTGGATGTTAATATTGCCTTATCCCATGGTTATTCAGTAAAATACCACGTGGGGGGAAATGTGAGAGTTGATGCAAGAAAGTTATATATATATATATATATATATATATATATATATATATATATATGTAAATAAAATTGTTATGCTTAGGGTATATGTTAGAGCGCTATAACCAAGTTAATTTTATCTACCTTATTAATTTAACACAATTGAGGGAAGAGTTAGTGGAAGTCAGATTCATATGAACTAAATGATTTCTGGATTGATCAGATTACAGGAATATTTTCTTAAAAAGGATAAAATTACCTGTTTTATGATACGCCTAGCACCACTATTTTTAGAATAATTCAAAATAGAAATTATGGGGCCGGCCCGGTGGCGCACTGCTACAGTGTGCCGCTTGGGAGTGCGGCGGCTCTCCCGCCAAGGGTTCAGATCCCACATACGGACCAGTTCCCGCTCACTGGCTGGGCGAGGGGCGGGCGCAGCACCGAGGGTTGCGATCCCGTTGACGGTCCTGGTCCGGTACGGGCGTGACACTGAGGGTTGCGGTCCGTTGCCGGACACGAAAAAAGACAAAAAGGAAAAAAGGCAGAAATCGGTAGAATGGATATAAACTATATCACACACTTAGAATGGCACCAAAAAGAATAAAATACTTAGAATAAATTTAACAGAAGATGTGCAAAATTATGGTGCAAAGAGAGGAGAAAATTTTAAAATTATTTAAAATTTTGTCACCTTAATTATTTCCAGAGGGATAGAAACCCCTTCAGGACAATGTAGGTTTGGAACATTTTAGCAATTGTGGGTATGCTTAACGATCTGACAAGGTCACTTGAAATCTTGTGGTTCAATAATGCAGCTCTTCTCTATGAAGACAGAAGCCTGAGCTGTGCTACAGTGGCTTAGGAAACACATGACAGCTTAACAATAGACCAGCATGCTGGCAGGAGAAGTAATTTATTTTCCCTTGTGTGCTCCTTACATGACACTACACAGAGAACTAAATGCATGCCCATGCATGCATAAGGCAGGAAAACAGAAATTTGTTTCACCCATAGAAATTTCAGTTACTGCATGCTAAGCTGCTGTGCTTATCTTTGGAAAGTTCATCCTCATAGGCTGAATAAAATTTCTGCTGTTCTGCTTATTACACAAAGAAGTCTATTGTTTGCTTACATATGGAAAAGCTCATTTTATTAAGTATTCTTGTTACTTTGATTACACTTTTCAGAATATTAGCTCTGCTGCCAATTTTCAAATAATTTTTTTAGAGTTTGCACTGCTGACTTACTGGAGCATTTCTGAATGGGATTTTGTCAGCCATTGTCACCTTCTGTCCATATCACATTTCACTCTTCTGCAGCACTTAGATCTGTGGCACAGCAGGTAGAGAAGTGGTTTCAGGACAGAGCAATGGGAAGCTTATGCTTTCTTTTTTTAAAAGTCATGGATATGTATTTCTATCCAACTTTGTTTTAGACAAGGATTTTTTCTCTTCTTTTCTTTTTATACTTTTATCTATGCTCCACTATATGATAATCACATTAAAAAACATGAGGACAGATTAAATTTGTCTTCAGAATTCATGATCTCTCTTCACAAAATTGAAAACCTTTGGGGAGTGCTGCAAACTCACACAGAATTCTTGGGTGCTCAAGTTTGTGCCAGGGATAGAAATCAAATGGGAGAAAATTCCCACAGAGACCTCACTTAACTCTGTCTTATAACAGATATTCTTGCTGTGAGTCAGCTCCAAAAGACTATGTACATCCTACTCCTGCTACAGACAAGAATTTGCTTCTTTCCTAGGAGGTGATTGACAGAAAGGAATTGTCCAGCTGGGTGACTGGCTTCTCAAAAGGGTGAAATGGGAAAACCATAAAGATCTGTGTGAAATGGGGTGTAGTAAAGGTGGGGTAAGGTGAGATCAGGCTTAAGTGAAGCTGTTGATGAATGGGGAAAGCAGAGGACTACGAAGAAGAATATTGGAGGAAATGTATAAGCTGAAAATGACTGTAGGGAGTAAAAGACTAGGTAATAGGAAACTCAATAGGGTGACACCACAAAGAATTTATGTAGCTATTTTTGATTTACAAAGGGAATTGAGATTTTTCAAAATTTGTCTAGAAATTCAACATTTATAACAAGGTTTCTCAACATCAGCACTGTTGTTGACATTTTGGCCCAGATGCTTGTTTGTTCTGAGGGTGAGTCTTGTGCACTGTGGAATGTTTAGCAGCATCCCCGGCCTCTACCCACTGGATGCCACTAGTACGTTCCTCCCCTTAGACCAGTGGTTCTCAACCTCGGCTACATAATAATATAGAACACTGTCAAAATACGAGAGTACATCAAAAGTTTCATGGAAAGATTCACATTATCTTTTAATTCTATTTTTCCACAAACTTTTTGAAGTACCCTCATGTTAGTGTCAAGGCACATGTCTTAAGATTCATATTTAATTGGTCTGCATTATGGCTCAGGCATTAACATGATTTTTATTCTCTAATGAGTCCAGTGATCAGTTTAGGAAACAATTAGTGAATGCCTACTATGTGGCCAGCATTGCCTTAGATGATGAGAGTTCAAAGATGAATGAGACATTATTTATCCCTGTTTTAGAGAGGCTTTGAAATAAGTAAAAAGATGGACAAATAGTGGATACTTTTTCAATATACTATAGTCAATTTCCTTAAAGCTAAATGTACAGAAAACTGTGACAGCACAGAAGAAGACCTGGTAGCTTCATGGTACAATGTTCTTCTGAAACTTGTCCACTTCTGAAACTTGTTGTTCAGTGGATTTCCACTGAAATCCTCACATTTTAGAATTATATACTCATGATCTTGGAATAGGTAAAGATTTCTTAAATAGAGTGCTAAAAGTATTAACCTTAAAGAATTGAAAAATTACATATTGGGCATTAAAATTAAGAGTTTATGTTTATTAGACAACACAATTAAGCAAGTGAAAAGGCAAGCCACAGAGTGGGAGAAGATATTTGCAACACACGTATCTGAAAAGGACTAATATCCAGAATATATAAAAAATTCCTACAAATCAAAATTTTAAAAAAGAAAATCTAGTGCAAGCAAGACTTGAAAATGCACTTTGTAAAAGAGTATTTGTAAATAAATAACTAACTTATGAAAAGGCACTTATCATCTAGGTGTCTGAAAAATGTAAATTGACTATCAAAAAAATCATGATGTGACACCACTACATTTCCACCAGAATATCTAAAACTAAACAACATCAACATTTAGGATTTGAAGCAACTGGAACTCACATACATGACAATTTTACTACTATGTACATATATTGTGCATATATATATATATGCTTTTACACACACATATACATTTGTATAACAAAAATTGTTACACCAAAAGACATTGTGTCTACACCAAAAGACATACAAGAGTCTTCACAGCAGCATGTAGCAGATGCCATCAGTGCCTGTCCCATAACTCCTTACCACTTTTTTATACATGCCAATACCCTCTTAATATAAGCATTTTTTATTTCTGCCATGGGGCTTTATCTGGTCACAGGGGCATGCTCTACCTACAGCTAGAACAGACCAAAAATGCCATGAAGTTGCCACCCCTGGGCAGCCATCAACCAATGAAGAACAAGAGTTGTTCCATCCAAGCCTTCTACACTGTCTCCCACAGAGCCCCAGTGAAACTGAGACCCACTTGCTCACCAATGCACCCTATATTGGTTTCTTTCCTGTTTATCTTATTTCTCTACTTCCCTATGACCTCCCAAATCAACTACTTGAACTCAAACTTAGTCTTGGGGTTTGTTTCTGGAATAAGCCAGCTAAAGATGGCACATTATTTGTGTAAACTAAAAAAATGGAAGAAAAATTAAAAGAACACAAATTTACCAACAGAAGAATGGATAAATAAATTGTGACACATCTTATGATAAAATGCTAATACATCAATAAAAATGATCCAACTATAACATCTCATCACTACATGGATGAATCTCATAAAGCTTAATTTTGAGCAAAAGATGTTAGATACAAAATAATTCATACTTTATACATTCATTAATATAAAGTTTAATATCAGGCAAAAATAGTCCATGGTTGTTATAGGTTGAATTATGCTCCTGCAAGAAAAGATAAGCTGACATCATAATTCTAGCACCTCTGATGGTGACCTTATTTGGAAATAGGGTCTTCACACAGTTGAAATGAGGTTATTAGGGTGAGTTAATACAACAGGACTGGTGTTCTTATAAAAAGGGAAAATTTGGAAACAGAGACAGAGACACAGGGAGAATGCCATGGGAATGCAGAAGATTGAGGTAATGCATCTAAAAGCCAAGGAACACCAAAGATTGCTGGCAGACCACCAGGAGCTGAAAGAGGCATGGAACAAATTCTCCCTCATAGTCCTCAGAAGAAACCAACCCTGCTGACACCTTTATTCCTGACAGACTGTCAGACAATAAGTCTCTGTCATTTCAAACCACCCACTGCGTGGTACTTTGTTATGGCAGCCCTGGCAAACTAATGCAATGGTGGTAGAAGGTAAGATGGTGATTGCCTTTGGGGAGAAGGAGGAGTAGAATGATAGGGACAGTGTGTTAGCCCCTTTCTGTTGCTTGTAATAAAAATACTTGGAACTGGGTAATTTGTAAGAAAACGAAATTTACTGCTTACAGTTTCACAGGCTGGGAAGTCCAAAGTCCAGGGAACACATCTGGTGAAGGCCTTGGTGGTGGCAAAAGTGACCTGGGGGGTCTCACATGGCAGAAATGGTGGAGCAGAGAGACAGAGACACTCTCAAGTGCTCTCCTTTTAAAGCTCTCAGAACCACGCCCATAACCACCATTTTTTTTTTTTTTTTTTTTTTTTTTTTTTTTTTTTTTTTTTTTTTTTTTTTTTT
>NW_007726247.1:303737-386765 GCF_000696425.1 Galeopterus variegatus
GAGAAAAAGAACCCCTCCAATGGCCTCCTTTTTAAAACCTCAGAAACCCCCCCCCAAACCCCCTTTTTTTTTTTTTTTTTTTTTTTTTTTTTTGTCTTTTGTCTTTTTCCATGTCTGGCAACAGATCGCAACCCTCAGTGTTGCCCCCGTACCGGACCGGGGACCGGCAACGGGATCGCAACCCTCGGCGTTGCTCCCACGCCTCGCTCAGCCAGTGAGCGTGAACCGGTCTGTATGTGGGATCCGAACCCTCGGGCGGGAGAGGCCGGCCCCAATAACCACCATTATTAATCCATTCATTAGGCATAGTCCTCGGAATCTAATCACCTCTTCCAGGCCCTACCTTTCAATTACCATAATAGAATTTCCCACTCTCTTAACACAATCACAGTGGGGACTAAGCCTGCCACACATTAAACTTGGGGGAATACAATCCAATCCACTGCAGACAGGAACATGGGAACTGGTAATTTCTGTTTCTTAGCAGCCATAATGTTACATGTATATGTTCACTTTGTGATAATTTGCTTATTTTTATACTTCTTCTGTTATATATATTATATTCCAATGAAGAGTTTTTAAAAATCTAAACACTCATTAGAGCAGATAAGAGAAATAACAGTACAGTATGTAATGAGGAGGGCAGAAGTTGGGGAAAAGAGGGTTTAAAATGTGGTAGCAGCATTAGTTCACATAAAGAGGGTCCCTAACCAAAGCTTCAGTGACCACTGTGAGACTGCCAGCTAGAATGAATAAAATAAATCAGGCAGGCCCTGTCCTCTGGATTGTAGGTTGAGGGACTATAATCTCACCAATTTCTGCTCACTGGTATTTTCTCTGTCTTGCCTCCCCGTCCTTCACTTTTAGTCTAAGAGCAGGTTGTTCCTCTCTGAGTTGCTTTGAGTGCTGAAAATTTCAGCAGTAATATGTAGAATCTAGATATGGAAACCAGTAAGATCTATAATGAAGCATTAGCTATGCTCACTTTTCAGGGGAACTAAAGAGAGTCCTTTTTAATAGTCGTAACACCCTAAAAAAAAAAAAAACACTCTTTCAATATCTTTTCTCAAACACTCACGTTCACTGTACGCATTAGATACTTATGGAGCATTTTTCACATGTGAGACTGAGGATCTAAGACATCTAATTGGTGCTTTGTCCCAGCTGTTGCACTCAGTTGATAACTGTGAGAAATGCTTCAGCAATTTTGTTCCTAATCAGTAGGTGAATTAATTACCGACAGCCAGAGTTTCATTCTTATTCTTTATCTTCTAGCTGCATGATGTTTGTAAAAGATTTTTTTTTGCTGTAGCCAAAGGATTTTGGTTTCTTCACCTTTTGACCTCTAGCATGAGCTATCAAGGGGGATGCCATTTTTCTGTCTTCTCATACATATCTTTATTCCAATTCAGCAGATTAGTTTTCAGAAACTTTAGTGAGGCCTGTTGCTGCTAGGAGCTTTTGGGGGTTTTTGGTGGCTGGCCCATACAGGGATCCAAACCCTTGACCATATTGTTACAAGGCTGTGCTCTAACCAGCTGAGCTAAGCGGTGAGCTCCTGCATGGAGCTTCTGTGATCTTTCTTAGTATTTAGGAATGTGAACGCAGGCAGTGGAGGTAATATTCCCATTACTGAAGGCCTGTTAAGAGCCACATTATTGTCTTACCTTAATTGGACTTCTGTTTGAGAGAAAAAAAATAAAGAACCAATTTAATTCTCTCTTGCCATTAACCTATGATAATTTTAAGACTCAGACTTGCCTCATCTCTACCAAATGGGTTCTGGGAGGTCTGGTCACCTTCGTATTAATCCTTTTAGATAAATCCCTTTGAAACTGGGGTCAGAACTAACTAGATAATGAGCTAAGCTGAGAAACTATTCTGACCTGAGGCCAAATGTGGCTTCTTCCAAAAAATGAAGACCTGATTTTGAGGAACTTGAGTGATGAGGGGCTTGAAATTAGATTTTGAAGAAGGTTGCATGTCTTTTTAAAATTTCTGCCATCTTTCTGGTTGTCCTTTCCCCCCTTTTAGCTAGGGTTCTTTCATGCTGTTGCAACACCAGTGAAAGGTGAAGTGATTTATTTTTTCCATTTTGAATGATGTTTGCTCCCTTGGTGAGACTCAACTTGAAAAATAGCAAACTCCCCTGAGTTTTCTCACTGTAAAGAACTACACAACTGCCTGCTGGAGAATCATGGTTCTGGTTCACTGGGATTTAGCTATTTCCCTGATAAGTCACTTGACATAGAGGCAACTCTAAATGAATCGGGAAGACAACAGGATCAATACAGTAGGGCCTCGAGCTGTTCTGCTCCTCAAAGTCACTCCAGCAGTTCCTGAGTGCTCACTTTTCCTACTTGCTTCCTCCTCCCCAGGCCAGCGCTGTACCTGGAATAACTATCAAGAACAGGATTATTCTTACAAGTGGAATACTGGACAGAAATGCTCAACTTTTTCTTCTAGGATCTCCTTTCGTTCTTTCTCATTCTAATGTAGACACAGCAACCCTTTATGCCAAGCTGAGGGTCAGGGCACTTTTTCTAACAATGGATTTTTATTTAGAATTTGTAATATATTCATTTGAAATATAGTCCTTCAATGTGTCTCATGTATTTAAGGGATTTTTAGACATTAGACTGTATTTTGTTACCTTTTTACACATTTAACAAAACAAATTTAGTAAAAGGCAAACTTGTATTAAAAAACTAAATCCCACCAAAAGTACTATTTTTTTATTTACCACCCACTTTTAGGCACTTGTTCTAACATTTGCAACAGTATTATTTTCATAATATTTTTACTTCATAAGTTCTGCCTGAACTTGCTCAATTATCTTTATATTAACTTTATAGTTTCTTACTTTTAGCAAAAACTACATGTATGTAACTTTTACATGAATATGACATGAGAAAGAACAAAAGCCTCTTGCCTCACCTTCCCCTAGCCAAGTCCACTCACCACAGTTGTTCACCTTGATTCTTTGATAATGTCCTTTCTCTATTTTCTTTTTCTTTCTTTCTGGAACACTCATTGATTGAACATTGAAATTCCACAGAGTGACCCTTTTCCTGTTATATTTTCTACCTTCCATTCAGCATTTTGGTCAGACTTTGAGAGTTTTCTCAAATTTATCCTTCAGTCTTTACATTGAATTTCTATTTCTGCTATTTCGTTTCCAAAAGCTCAGTCTTGTTCTCCGAATATTTTTTAAAGAATATCCTGTTCCTATCTCATAGATGTAATATTGTCACATATCTCTCTGAGCATATTAATGTTTTAAATCCTTTGTCTTTTGCTCCCTGCATTGTCTCTATTTTTTCCAAGTTTCCTTTTCTAGTTGTTTCAGTCTCTCTCTTTCAAGTTACCTTATTCAAATGTTTGGTGATAAGTGGTTGTCGATTTATGTTTTCTTCTTTTGTTAACTTTTGAGTAGGTAATACATTTATATGCTTTAAAAAATTAATTTAAAATTTTAGGGACTCCTTTCATATATTACAAATAAATAAAATGTTGCCCGTTTTAACATATTTTACTATTACGGTAAGGAGTCGCCAATGAGACGCAGTCACTCGGAGAGAAGGAAAAGTCAGATAATTTATTGCCAGCAGGCTTCAGGGGAACTTGTGTTCCAAATCCTGAGCCTAACATGTAAGAACTAGGCTTAAATACTCTTCTTGGGTGGGTAAGCAGCAAGCATTTCTATTGGCTCTTCTGTTTGTCTTTAGGCAGAGTCCCCCATATCAGGGGTCTTAAGCAAGTGGTTATTTTGGGTAAGGGGCTGATTGCATCTGGCCCAACCATTTTACAGCTGGGCACAACAACAGGAAGCGTGGTCAAGGAGCGAGACTTTCCAAACAGTGCGTACGTAGTTTTGAGTAAGGGTCTTGATCACACCTGGGTGCAAGGGCAGGAAGTGTGGTTACTGGAGGAGGGGCTTGCTTTAGAGAGCAACTCTGTCTCTCATCTACTCAAGAAAGAGCTAGCAGTCTGTGATTTTTTGCTAACACAAGAACGAGCTTGTGACCACAGAGCTACAGAGGGCGGAAATGCATTTAGCTGTTTAACCCTTAACACACTGCAGATAAAACTTACATACAGGCAAATATTAACTAACATAATTAAATCAAAGGTAAAAATAAGGATTTAAAGAAAAGGAAGGACAAGGAATCTAGCCATTACAGTACGTCAAGTGTAAGAAACCCAGATGTATTAATTTTGTTATTCTCTATCAATATTCCGTTGATGTTGTAAGTAACCAGTCTCTATCAATATTCCATTGATGTTATTAAACGATTTCCAAAAAAGATTTATAGAGGAATATGTTTTACATTTTTAACATCAATATTATTAGTTCACATGCCAATAATCTTATCAATAACCCTCACGAACTCAGAACACACAAAACAATCAGTTATAAGAAACTTGATATTCAAGAATTGCTGTGAAAATAGTGAAATATTTAAAGATATAAAACATATTCCTTTTAGAAATACTCTCCAGAAATTATCTACTAGCATCAAGTGAATATTGGTGGAGGTTGGCTGCCTACTTGAGAATTACAAAATTAATAACACATCTCAGGCTCTTGCACCTTATGTAAATTGTGATAAAATACCGAACGGTTTTCTTATTTGTAACATATGAAAGGCGTTCCTAAAATGTTAATGAGTCTTCTTACAGCATAGAATAAACAAATTTAGTTTTTGTTTTTTTTCTCCTTTTTGTCTTTTTTCGTGACTGGCAATAGATCGCAACCCTCAGTGTCGCGCCCGTACCGGACCGGGACCGGCAACGGGATCGCAACCCTCGGTGTTGCACCCGCACCTCGCTCAGCCAGTGAGCAGCCGGTCTGTATGTGGGTTCCGAACCCTCGGCGGGAGCGCCGCTGCGCTCCCAAGCGGTGCACTGTAGCAGTGCGCCACCGGGCCGGCCCAAACAAATTTAGTTTTAAGTGACCTAAGAATTGTGATATTGATTTCTACACCTGAAAATATAGTAATAATGTTTCAACTTCTATGTTTGCTTGTCCTACCAGATATTAAAGAATACTTTAATAATCTTGGAGTAAGGAAGGATTTTCTGGGCTACTAACTAGAAATTACAAGGGAAAGATTGATAGTATTAGTTACCCAAAATTTTAAGAATCTGTTTGGGAAAAGATAGCATAAACAAAGTTAAAAGAGAAGAATATTTCCAATTTATAGGACATGTTGGAAATGTATGTATGTATCTTCAGTGATTTGTATCTTCAATCCATACACAGCTTTTACATACTAAAAAGAAAAACATTAACACCCCCCCAAAAAAATAAGTGAAGAGTGCGTGAACCAGCAATTCACAAAATAAATACATACAATTTTTTAAACATTAAAATATTAGTCCCTCTAAATTTTAAAGAAATACGAATTAAAATTAGATCATATTTTTGCCTATCGGTTTGTCAATGATTAAAAATATCAGTAATCCTCACAGTTGGTAAGATTGTGGAGAATGGGCATTCCTGTACAATGTTCATGGGATGGTGAGTTGGTAAAAAACCTTTTCTGGTTGGCATCCTGGTACTCTGTAGCTAATATTTTAAAGAACATACTGATTAACCCAGCAATTTTACTTCTATGAATTTGCTCTAAAGAGATATTTAAATAATGAGATTTATAAAGGCAAAACCTTGGAAACAACCTAAGTGTTAAATCATAAAAATGCTTAAGTAGCTTGGTATTTATATACAATATAGTAGTATGTAGCCATTTAAAAAAGATACATATTAATATAAAGAGAAAAATATCCTCAGAACCTCATTAAGTAAAAATATACATCACAAAGCAATAGGTAAGTTTAATCCTGCTTCCTAATGGAAGTGTAGGGAAGGGGATGGGTCAGAAGTGAAGTTTAGATAAAGCGGTAGGTAGAACTAATTACATCTCCCCCCTCTCATCTTCACTCTCTCCATCACTCAGTATATTTCACTTTTATGCGTAGCTCTCCTTTTTTCATAAAGTTGTTTTATCTTGTTATTTTTATCATCATTATTATCATCACTAACATATATGTTAAGTGCTCAGTGTGTACCAGGCATTGTGGTCAGGATTTTACATGGCTTATCTCATCAAATCTTCAAAACAACTTATTCCCAATTTGCAAATTAAAAACCAGAGTCAGAAAGGTTAACTTGCTCAAGGAAACACAATTATTAAAAGAGAGATGAGAATCATACAATATTCACCTAACTCAAAAGCTGTGCACCCATCTTCTATATGTAGTAGTACTACTGTCTTACAGTGAACTTGACACCAGTCCACAGCTGGAGTACAGACACACACATGCACATGTGATGGATTTGTGGAATATGGCAAAAAGGAGGAGGAGTTTGGTAATGTCACATTGCAGGTTGAGGTAATAAGAACATTAAGAGGAAAAAAAGTCATAATAAGTGAGGAATAAATTGGGCACTTTACACTACATTTGCAACATATGTGGTATGTGGCTTTATTATAAACTACCCAACCTAGCCCTGTAGGGGCATCTATGGTCTTTAGAAAGAGAGGGTTATTTTCTAAAATGTGACGTCCTATTTTACCAAGGACCCAAATAATTCATTGAGGGATCCTTTTCCCGCATAAAATGACTGGACCCACGAGGAGTACAGTATTTCCCCGTAACCTGGAGCAACATGAGCCTGAGATAAGGTGGAGTGGAGCCACTGGGGACACAACTAAGACAGCAGATACCCACAGGGTCAGAAGCCTCAGTGTCCTCTGAATTCCACTCTTTCATTCCATATCATGGTAGTAGCTGAGCACATTAGCTAAAGTACATTTTACAGCCTCTCTTAAAGTTGGTTGTAGCCCTGTGACTAATTTTTAATCAATGAAATGTGAATGAAAATATGTGCCACTTCCATGTTTATACTTTTAAGAAGCAGATATATGTCCTTCCTACTCTCTCCTTCCATTTGATGGATGCTGCTGATAAGGAAGCTCTAGAAATTGGCAGTCCCTCAAGGTGGAAGGAACCTGGGTTCTTGAATTGTCATGTAAGAGAAAGACACCCACCAACCAAGACCTTAGACTGCTACATGAGGGAGAAATAAACTTCTGTTATGGTAGAACTATTAAAATTCTGGGTCTACTTGACAGCACAGGCCAGCCTCCCCTGACTAATAGAGTTTGTTAGGCATCCCACGGACATCAGCAACATTCTTCTTTTGGGTCTAAGGAAAGAGTAAAGACTGGCAGTGCAAAATAGTAAGCACACAGTAGGCCAGAGTAGGTGGGATCATAATGGGTGATCTCGGATTCACAGACTTGGTTCAATACCAAATGTAAATTCAAGCTTTGGTCACATCTTGAAGACAATCATACAGTAAAGACCTCAAGAGAGCAAGCATCTGTAGGGGTAGGTGAACTGGCTGACCAGGAAGTTGACACATTAAAAAAATAAGACTGTTCTCTTAGTTAAGGGTCTCTCTCTGGAGCTCTATTACTTTGGGTGTCATATTTATAAAGCACTTAATAAATGTAAACTAGGATGGAATGAGAATAAATTATGCTGGAGAAAATTTTTTTAAAGGGGTAATCAGAGTGGCAGCGGACATTGGCAAGAGAGAGATGATGAGCATCAGTTGGAAGAGAGGAAGCGCAGATGCTCAGAGACCCGCTGTTCCTGGAGACCTGCAGAGAGAGATAAGAAAAAGACAGGGTTGAGGGCAGGCCATTTGAGTGAGAACTACTGACCCTATACACTTAGGAACAAACTTTAAAGCATATCTACCTAGATTCTACATACTGCTGCCTCCTTGAAGATATCCAGGCTGTATGTGTTTATGTGGATAAGAGTATGAAATATATAGATGTGTGCATATACAGTCAGAACACATCCTCTAAAACATTAAAATATCAGGGTTGAGGATTATGTGTAGGTTTTAATTTTTTTCTTTCTGAATCATCTGAATTGTTTAAAAGAAGCATATCACACATATACAATGAGAATTTTTTGTAGTTTGAAGGAGAAAAATTCTTTCCATTAATTTTATACTTTTATGAAAATATTTAAGATGAGAAATATTTTGGTGGCTGTACATAAATATGTAATGAGAATAAGACACAAAGTTTTGCCAATTCCTATCGTGAGATCTTTCAAGAAAAGAATATTTACACACCACGTAGAATATGACTACATATTTGCAAGTACCCCTGTTATATAATAAGCTTCTTTGAAGGCAGCACTGTATTGTACTCATAATTATATCACTGGTTCTCTGTACGTAGTAGCTACTCAGTAATGTGAAGTGAATGAATTTATAAAAGCATGAGTACTCTAGAAGCTTTTGATGTGTAACTTTCAATGGTAACTGATAAATTATTTCAGCCTTTGAATTCCCATTGCCTGTTATTTCAGTTTTTAAGTGTATGACATAAAGTAATTGACTGATGACACATAAGACACCTAAACAAGTGTTGTGTTTTTTTTCTTTCACTTTACATACCACAGCTCCATTCAACCCAAATACAGATGCAGATAGCATTGTCAAGTTTGACACTTTTGGAGATGGAATGGGGCGATACAACGTGTTCAATTTCCAGTACGTGGGTGGAAAGTATTCCTACTTGAAGGTTGGTCACTGGTCTGAAACCTTATCGCTAGATGTCGACTCTATCCACTGGTCCCGGAACTCAATCCCTACTTCCCAGTGCAGTGACCCCTGTGCCCCCAATGAAATGAAGAACATGCAGCCAGGGGATGTCTGCTGCTGGATCTGCATTCCCTGTGAGCCCTATGAATACCTGGCTGATGAGTTTACCTGTATGGATTGTGGACCTGGGCAGTGGCCCACTACAGACCTATCTGGATGCTTCGACCTTCCTGAGGACTACATCAAGTGGGAAGATGCCTGGGCCATTGGCCCAGTCACTATTGCCTGCCTGGGTTTTATGTGTACATGCACCGTTGTAACTGTTTTTATCAAGCACAACAACACACCCCTGGTCAAAGCATCAGGCCGGGAACTCTGCTACATCTTGCTGTTTGGGGTTGGCCTGTCATACTGCATGACATTCTTCTTCATTGCCAGGCCATCACCAGTCATCTGTGCATTGCGCCGACTTGGATTGGGGACCTCCTTCGCTGTCTGTTACTCAGCCCTGCTGACCAAGACAAATTGCATTGCCCGCATCTTTGATGGGGTCAAGAATGGCGCTCAGAGGCCAAAATTCATCAGCCCCAGTTCTCAGGTTTTCATCTGCCTAGGTCTGATACTGGTGCAAATCGTGGTGGTGTCTGTGTGGCTCATCCTGGAGGCTCCAGGTACCAGGAGGTACACCCTTCCAGAGAAGCGGGAAACAGTCATTTTAAAATGCAATGTCAAAGATTCCAGCATGTTGATCTCTCTCACCTATGATGTGATCCTGGTGATCTTATGCACTGTGTACGCCTTCAAAACGCGAAAGTGCCCAGAAAACTTCAACGAAGCCAAGTTCATAGGTTTTACCATGTATACCACGTGCATCATCTGGTTGGCCTTCCTCCCTATATTTTATGTGACATCGAGTGATTACAGAGTAAGTCTTTGATTGGTGTCTTCTTTTCCTTGTTCTTTTATCCTGCCAGTGTTTTGTTGTGTGAACTGCTAATGGTTTGTAGGATTTAAAATAGATTCCTTTTATTTCATCTCAGCAATGATTGGGTAATTACAAATGCCATCGTGAACCTCTGTATTATATGTAGAAATGAATTCAGTATGTTTTAAGAGCATTTAAGTACCTACCATGTACAGAGCACTGTGCTAGGCACAGAGAGGAAGATAAAAGTAAATGACATTCCAGCAATTTATAATCTAGTGGGAGAAAAAATGTCATACACACACACACACTATAAAAAGTTTAATTTAATTTAAAAAGTGATTGACAAGAGAATAGACTTAAACCTGTAAGAACCTAATGAGAATACTTCAACTTAGACACAAGAGGACTTGGCTACCACAGATTGATCTGTAAATTAAAATACACTTGCAACATTAAGTCAGGATTTGTTTAAAGATCTAAAAAATTTCATTCATGCTTTCTTATTTCTCTAAAACAGATTAAAATACAATGTTAATTTGCTATGCCTTTTCTATAACTTTAATTATAAATATATAGTCCTTGAACTATTTAAATTTTACTGTATATATCCAAGTAACTTAATTAAGTCATTATTCATAAAGTCTTCATAATATAGAATTCAAATTTCTGGGCTTCCACATAATTGCCATCTCTCTTGAAAGAGACTTCATCATTCCATCACAATTTCCCAAATTGTTAAAACCATTTATCAGTTATTTTTGCATTTATGTTTTTGACTTTAGTATCTTACAGTGAGTGAGTATAAGAATTATTTTCTCATCAGAAAAAAATGGTTTTTATTCTGTACATTTCTTAAGTGGTCATAGATTACAGTTTCCCAGAGGCATAATGGTTTCCTCGTTACGGCATAATTTCACAAAATGAAGAGCCTCCATAGGTTGAAAATTCCCAAACCTTCTCTTTACCAGCAATTCCTAAATTGTCAAAATCTAGAAAATTGCAGCCCAAAAAGAAAATGAAACACATACAAAATTTGTTAAGAGGAATAAGTTCAAGAGATGTGATATACATTATGGTGACTGTAGTGGTATTCTTGAAAACTATTAAGAGATTTTAAGTGTTCTCACCACAAAAAAAAAAATGAGTATGTGAGGTAATGCATATGTTAATTATCTCCTTCAGCCATTCCACAATGTATTCACATATCAAAACATCATGTTGTACACAAGACATAAAAGTTTTATTTGTGAATTAAATAGTTTTTTTATAAAAGAGAAGAGAAGGCTATTTAAAGCACAGGATCAAGAGACTGGCAAAGCTTATTGTATTTAGTCTATTTAAATTATTCACGACCATGTGACTGATACTTATGGGCTACATTAAGTGATAAACAATTAAAAGGAAGAGCATAAGTTCAATGCTGGGGTAATGGTCAGGCATTGTAAGAATACCTGTAAAAGAAATGTGAAAATCTTTAAGAACAGGTAACCTCAGAACTGGATAAGCAAAATCAAAGGTACATGAACAACAGGGGAGTTTGAACTTTTAGAGGATGGGGATTAAAATGCAGAACTATAGTTAATGTATTTTAATGCCCCATCTCTATCCTTTGTCTTTATATACACATCCAGGCCCATAGACCTGCAGGGATTTTTTTTTTTTTTTAGCTTCTTAGAAAGCCAACCTTAGAAGACATGATTTTCGGAGTATTGTGACTGCAAAGCAGTTGCAATGGTAATTATTTTGCCCTGGATGCTATTTGAAAGTATTCATTCTCAAAAGAGCTGGTGAATCAAAAATAGAGCAGAAACTACTACTGAGAATAAACATAAATAACGTAAAAACAATTTTTAATGAGTAAATTGGCATTTATTTCTTTAAAAAATGACTTTTTTCCCTTTACATACTAGTAATATAGTAGAGCAACTGATTGAATGGAATTAACTGAAGATTCCAGAGGTTTCAACACATGGCAGAAGTCATAAGGAAATAATTGGGGAAGAGGTTATGGAATTGTGTTTTTTAAGGTCCATGCTAATTAAGGTATTCATCACTCTAAGACCATCTAAGGCCTCACTCCTCACAAATAAAGCCAATCCTAAGTTTACAAAAGAAATGAGAAAGGTGGACTGAGCCTCCAACACAGTGGTTTTCAAATTTGGCTACATATTGAATCAACTGAGTAGCAATAAAAAAATATTGATAGCTGGGACACAGCCCCAGAGATTCTGATTTAATTGGCCTGGTCTGTGGTGACTCTAATTTGCAACCAAGATTGAAAACCACTGCCCTCAACAATCACATGTTCTTCTTGTCCCACAGATATGATTAGTCTGGCCTGTACAGTTTTGAAATGTTTTGCAATATTTGTCAAAGTTAGAAAATAGAGAATTTTACATAAATATCTAGATTCTTGGCTTTTTTTGTTTGTTTTTAATTGACACACAAAGGACCACACTTTGAGTGTCAAGACTCTGGATTGTTATTGCGGTTGAGGCAGGTGAAGCAATATCCTACCTACAGCAGGCAGCAACTTTGGAGTCATCTGATATGGGAGATGGGCAGGGGAGCTAGGTCATGTAGGACTTTACAGGCTATAGCAAAGAGTTTAGTTTTACTTTATATAGAAAAGGAAATGATGGAAAGGTTTTTAAGCAGAGGAGATTATGATCTCACATTTTAGAGGGGAAAAAAAACCTGCTATAAAGATTCTGTATGACAGAAAAGCAAAGGTAGGAATGGAAAGACTGGCTAAGCTGCTGTGTGGTAGGTGTTCTGATCAGAACCTCTGACAGCTGCAATAGGATGTTAACCGTGGAAATGATTAGAAGTAGAGATAGAATCTGTCAAGAACCGTGAAAGGTTTTTACCCTACTTGTAATCTGCCAGGTTAGCCTGCCACATTTTGGGGGATGTTGGCAGAAGATACGAGACTCCTGATTCAGAGACAAAGGACTTCATTACTCACAGCCACACAGCAGTAACCAGAGGATCAGCATTCATGTCGGTTCCCCAAGTCCCATTTTCCACAAGGCAATGCGAAGTGGGCTAGGTAACACCTGCATAAGCAGTAATCAAGACAGGATCAGTATTACTGATTTTTCTCTTTGCCCTATCATCGAATTTGCCACACACAGCACTTTTACTGATCCTGTCCTTATTTTAAATGTTGATATTGGGTTCATCATGGGTTTTAGCATTAATTTTTATTTGTACATTCATATCACATTAAAATATTATCTGTATTGGTTACTGAATTTTTGGTGCCCCCTTAAAATTTGCATCAGTGGCAAGTACCTCACTTGTCTCACCCTATTCCCAACCATGCCTTCCCTCTGACAACTCTAGATAGATGATGATTTGGGTGTCTGTAACCAATAGAGCATAAAAATGTGAGTTTCTCCACTCTCTAAAGTTCCCCAGCATACTTGGTCTGGTGTGTGTGGACTGCAGCCACCCTTAAGGATAGGGAGACCTTGGTCCTAACCTTGAGCATCTTTTTCCTTAAAGCAGCTGAAATTGGGTGGAGAGTGAGGGAGGACTCAGGCAGCATGGAAGGAGAGAGCAGCTCCAGGTCAGTAAGCAACACACATTTGCTTTCAGTTTTAAGCACTCAGCAGCTACTCTTGGCTCAACCAAGCCAAGGTCCAATGCTTTTGTGCACCCAAAAGCCTAAATCAGACAACAAGCTCATCTTGAATGTCATTCATTTCAACTTTAGAAACTCATTAACTCAGAAACCAGAGCCTATAGCTTTCTGGCTGGGACTCACAGCTTGTGCACTTCAACTAACTTGGCCTTCACTCACACGGCAGTAACTTTTTTTTAAAGAAGTCCACCTTAATCCAGCATTTGCTGTCTCATCATGGTAATATGTCTCAAGGTCTTGCTTGGTTTTAATATAAGGGATAGGGAGGTTTTCCGGGGCTGCTGCTAATTGCAAGAAGTTATCTAGACTTCTTTGAATCATTTTCTCATTCTTTAACACAGCGCCTTTGTCAGCACTGTAAACCCAATCCCGGTGAGTAAGCACCCAAACACTAGTCAGTGCCTCATCTATGGTTTCCCAGAGTCTTTCTGTCTTAGGGAAGTCTCACCAAGAGGAGCAAACTATCATCTTGAAATGGATCTAAGTTTGGCAGGAGAGACTTCAGCAGGGCATGAGCCCTAGGAGGGCCCAACTCTTGCCCTTCTTCCTTCACCAGCATTGTGTGCCCTGCCTCTTCAACTTCCCGAGAAAACCAGCCCAAGTTCAAATGAATCAGCTGGTTTCTGCCTTCTCTGAAGTCCCTCTTTCCATGCTCAGTGTAGGTGCATGTCTCTAAAAATTTTGTGTGAAAGGGAATGGAAATTTCTGCCTACTCAGGACAAATTTTAATACTAGTTATTAGAATCAGGTGGACTTAAATCTGATTGGGGAAGAAATCTGCCCACCCTGGCCCACCAGAGGAGGTTTAGCAACGATCAGAACACCAGCCCAGCAACTCTCTTTGAATGTACTTACTGTTACGCAGCCTTAGACCCCTCCCCAAATCCTCCTCATTAATAGGCAGTAACGTGGAGCACTATCTATTTCTGGTTGGCCATATAGTTTGGTTAACACATTTGCTCCAAATGTCCATGGACTTCCCTCGAGCCTCGTTAATCAACCCTTGAGGCCCTCATACTTCCTTTCTGAAAAAGCCATGTCTCTATTGGCATTCCATCCTCATTGCCAAAACTGTCAGAGGCTGTCTTGTTTGAGATTTTACTTTACTTGCAAGGTACCAAGTTATCCTGCCACAGTTTTATTGATGCTGACAGAAAAAGGACTTTGTGACTCACAGCAACAGCAGTAGCAGAGTGTCAGCATTTACCCTGGTTCCCTGAGCTCCACTTCTCACAGGCCTGTGCAGGTGGGCAAGGTGACCCCTGCACAGTCAGTGGGCTGCATTACAGGAATGGAACTCTGCTGAATCTTTCATAATGGATGGTATGCTGGCCTTTTGCTCTAGAGGTAGGCACTATCTCTATTTTCTAAAACTCTTTGCTATACGAATACCCTTGAAAAGAAAGTCTGGAACAAAAGCAGTCAGAGCCTTGTTTGCAAGATAACATGAGAGACCCAAAGACAATTATCTTCTAACAGAACCAATAAAACTTGTTATTGGAATGGATGTGTGGGTATAAAAGCAACGGCAAAATCAAGGATGACTCCCAGGTTTTTGGTTTGCACAACTGGATGCCATTTGGTGTCACTTCCTCAATTAGAGACACTTGGGAAAAGGGACCAAGTTTTGTTTACATATTAATTATGATGTGCCTATTACATATCCAAAAGAATATGTCATAGTAATAGTTGAATATTTAGGTTTGGAAGCCCAAAGGATAGGTCAGAACTAGTAATATTTGGACATCATCAACAAAGGAGGCATTTAAGCCATGCAGCTCAATGAGATGGTAAAGAGGAGAGAGTCCAAAACTGAGGACTGGGACACTCCATCCAGCATGTAAAGCTCAGGTAGAAGAGACAACTAAGACAGAGAATAACCAATGAGGGAAGGATGTGTCCAAGAAGCCAAAAAGAAGGAAATAATTAACCATGTCACATGTTGCTGGGAGTTTGAGGAAGATGAAAACAGAGCAGCATGGAGCGGTAGTGTGGAAAGCATCAGAACACAGGATTAAGGATATATGCAAACTAGTGTGTAGTGTGACTTACTGAAACAACTGAACAACAGCAACTGTGAGACTATGACTTGGGCTTTGTGAAAAAATGGTTAAAATGTTTCAAGTTTATAAGAGGTATATTGAATACATATGGTCCATATACTATGATCAAAATGCAAATTAGTTCTGCCTCCCATTATCCCTTTAGTATATTTAGTAAGGGTAACCATCCCCTCCCCCCCCATAGAAATTCCATAAGACACATTCACATACTGAGTATTCACCATTCTGGCACAGGGGATAGAGCAATGAACAAAAATGCTCATGACCTTCTAGGCTCAAGAATTTGTATGCTCTTAGGTAAAATAAGGTCCTACAATTATTTTATTTTATATTTTTTCCTTTTTGTCTTTTTTACTGACCGGTAATGGGATCGCAACCCTCGGTGTCACGCCCGTACCGGGGACTGGCAACGGGATCGCAACCCTCGGTGTTGCGCCTCCACCGCACTCAGCCAGTGAGCGGGAACCGGTCTCCACATGGGATCCAAACCCTCAGCGGGAGCGCCGCCACACTCCCAAGCAGCGCACTCTCCAGTGCACCACCGGGCCGGCCCCACCTACAATTATTTTTAATTGAAAATCTTCTCTATTAAGAAATTGAAATGTCTAGTTCTATGGAATTATCAAAACTGTGTCTTAACATTAAATCTCATTTCCTCCTGAGGTCTGGCCTGCCTCGGGCTGAGAGCCTGCAGTGGTTGGCTTCTCCCTCCTCCTTGTTCATGCTCCCCAAACCACCTACTGCTATTTCCCTTTCATCCCTGATTAAAGAGTAATAAGGAAGAGGTAGGACAGTTCTTATGTGGCTGAATGGCTTTATGATTTCGAAGTCCACAAGTGGTTAAAGATACATCCCTGGGATGCCTGGAAGATGATTAAAGGATGTTTTCATATGATCTTCAGAAGTTCCCCTTTGGTCTGTCTCTCCTGCAGGTCCTTGAGTGCATTGGCTGGTAACTCTCTGTTCTCTATGCTCAGTCCCAGGGCATCCAGCTGTATCCCTCCAGCCCCTTTCTGTGAGGGTCTCAGCCTCCTCCATATAGGCCCAAGACTACCCAGGATGGTCCTTGTGTGGCCCACCTCATCCATGCATGCCACTCAAATATGATTTGCTTTGATTAATTCTTGGAGAAAAGGACTATCTGAATATAGTAGTAAGTCTCTGTGCAGAGCCACATTTTGCTTTTTGCAAAATGTTAATGCTTTAATAGCGTTGCACATTTCACCATCTAGATTTCCAAGGCAGAAATCAGTTCCCAATCCAGGGCATCCTCCTCCTGTAGAAACACCTCAAACTTTCTGTGAATGGCCACATAGAAATACTCCTGTTTAGGCTTTAATTCTTGGAGAAAAGGATACTATCTGAATATAGTAGTAAGTCTCTGTGCAGAGCCACATTTTGCTTTTTGCAAAATGTTAATTGCTTTAATAGCATTGCACATTTCATCATCTAGATTTCCAAGGCAGAAATCAGTTCCCAATCCAGGGCATCCTCGTCCTGTAGAAACACCTCAAACTTTCTGTGAATGGCCACATAGAAATACTCCTGTTTAGGCTTTAAGTGAGGAGATAGAACATGAGTACAGCTTTTTCCAAGATACCTTCCTCCCCAAATCCTCTTCCCTCCTCTCCTCTTCTTATACTGTCTTAAAGTATGTGAGGAGTTTCAAGTTATAAAAATGGTTTCAGAAAAGTTTTCCTTGAAAATTTGCACATTTGAACTTTTCTCATCCCCACTATATCTGATATCTGTCCTATTGGCTTCACTCGAAACTGAGACAGGAAGAATAGAATTCTAACATAATATTACACACACATATATATATAGAACAAATTATACCAGCTTTATCAAGGCTTTAACATGATAGGATTAGACAGTAGCCTCTTTTCTGAGAAGCTAAAAAAGGAAAAGGAGCCTGTGACTGGGTGCCCAAGTTGGAGGGCACTGGAGTAGTTACAGAAGACAAAAACTTTAAAATGACGAGGATAGATTATGGTTTTAGCACTTACAATAAAACTAGGGTCTGAAGAATTACGCCACAAGTGTAGCCTGAATTTTCTTACCAAAAATAGAATGAAGCATTCATAAGTTATGTGGCTTCTACAGTTAATTGTTTAGTCTTCAGCTTTCTTTGATGAGAGAGGCAGATAAGAGACTTTCAGGCATTAAAAATTATGCTATTTGGTAATAGCCTTTGCCTGGAGGGAAAGGAAAAAAAATCTAAAATTACTGTAGGATTTCAAGGAGCCTCTAAGTATCTACACTAAATGTTCACAAAACTCATAGAAGAGATCATTAATTTCCATTTTTCAGTACTGAAGGTAATAAAATATGTAGAGTCTAATTTGGAATTTTCCAGCAAATCTATGGGAACTGAAGCCAGGACAAATGATGAAATCAGAGAAGAAGGAGAACAAGAGAATGAGAAGAGATGATCAGCCACAGTTCTGAGGTTCACTTTCAGGAGCAGAGGGAGAAAGCGGAAGTTCTCTATCAAGGACGGTGATGGTGGTTACCAGACGTATCAAAGTTCCAGAGAGAACCCAACAAAATAAGAAAAAATACCACAGAATAAAGTTGACGATGCCCCCCAGTATTGAGCAGAGAGCCCAGTAGCTGATAGACAGAGCCCCTAGCAAGAAAGGGAGATGGAAAAACATAAAAGGCCCAAATTTGTTCATAATATAGTGAATCTTAAACGAGACAAGTTCATTGACTGAAACCATCAGCAGTCTGGCCACTTCGTCACTGAATTATTTATGTTTTACTATTTAAGATTCCAACTTCAGTGGTTCTGCAGAAATATCTTTACACAAATATAAAGAAAACAAACAAGACAAGAAAATCCATATGAAGTCTTGGCAGGCATTCAGAAGTACCCCACACAAATGGTGTTTGCTTGCAAACCCTGAGCAGTGTTTCCATGGACATCCCAAACACAGAAGACTCAATAAATTACTGTATTGATTTGGCTGTGATTCCGGGTTTTCCAGTTTGCTCTTGTTTCAGTGCTCTCTTTAGTCGGCCACTTTACTGAATTTATAGCCCAGCTCTTACGAGGCAACCTTTTCTTGTAGGTGCAGACCACAACCATGTGCATCTCCGTCAGCCTGAGCGGCTTTGTGGTCTTGGGCTGTTTGTTTGCACCCAAAGTGCATATCATCCTGTTCCAACCCCAGAAGAATGTGGTCACACACAGACTGCACCTCAACAGGTTCAGTGTCAGCGGAACTGGGACCACATATTCTCAGTGTAAGTATGGAACTCAGCACTGACTCGTTCATACCGAGCATTGACATAGGGACAGGCTGGGAGGGGAAGCAGTGGGCTCCATCATACCTAGCATTGTAGTAGGGACAAGCTGGGATGGACAGACAACACACACCTGTCCCCATGAACAATCTCAATTCAATTTTAATGAGTACCTGCTCAACCACTGTGTGTTAGATGCTGTGCTAGGTACTGGGGATACAGCAGAGAGCAGGAGAATCAAAGTTCCTGTTTGGGCAGTACATGAAGTCTAGCAGGGAAGAAAGACATTAAATTTGTAACTGCAGTTAGGGTTTTTACCATGATGTCGAGTGAGACAACCTGGTCTCTAGTCCTGTTCTATAATCAGTTTAATAAGTAACCTTAAGTAAATCAACCTATTGTTCCCTGCCTCAGTTTACTCATCTGACTAGAGGGTTGAATGAGACTGGTGTTCTATACAGTATGTTCTGTGTTACACAGATGCTGAAGGTGCTTCATGAGAACTTAAAAGGGGAAGATAATCAAATATATTTAGACGAAAATTGTTACCTCCTAAATACCCCCTTAGAAGTTTAAAGCATTTCCTTTAACATGAGCATTTAAAGATTTTGAGAATCTCTACAGCAAGGAATCCTGTCTAACTTTGTTCTTCACAGAGTTTCTTAGAAGTCTTTGATCACAGGAAAACCAACTAACATCCCATGGAATGCACCTTGGAAAATGTTGGAATAGTATTTACTACTTCAATGACATAATGTTTTTTCAACTGAGAACCAGCTGAGGAGGCAGTGTAGACTGAAGGATTCCAGGATAACTCCCCAGTCTAAAATTCTCTCTCCTCCTGGCCTGCAAATGTCTGAAACACTCTCCTTAGACAATCATTGATTTGATTCTTTAGAATTCCCTAAAGCACAAATATACCTGAAGGGGACAACCTTTTAAGCTGTTCTCAGCTAATTTGTGGTATGGAGTAGGAGAAATTCACTGACAGAAGGATGAGGGAGATGTGGGGGTGTGGAGCCACCAGAGGGGGAGGGAGGACTGAAAGTGACAGAGACAAATGACTACTTCACAATTTTGCCTCGAGTCAATTAGAAAGGATACTTCAAAATAGCTCAGCATCACGGGGTGAGCAATCGCATTAGTGCCCCAGTTTCTCCAACAAAGTACAGAATTTAAGAGGGCAACGCTTCCCCCAGCGAGCAGAGGGAAGACTGACAGGCTGCGAGCATGTGTTCAGTGATGCATCATATGTGCTGCTCCTCGGCAGTAAGCAGCTATGGGGTGGGGGAGTTACTGTCTTTCCAGCTAAATTCCCAGGTGTCACAAGGGCAGAATCCCAGGGCATGGTAAAACCTGTGAAATAGTTTTCCTTGCACCTTAGAGAAACATGATTATTTCTTGAGCAGCCCAATTGTAACAGCTAGCTAGTCCAGACAAGAAAGAACTGGCAATAACTAATAAAAACAACAAGAATAACAGCTAACATGAGCTATAATTTATTGAATGTTTCCTATGTGCTGGGCATTGTGCTAAGTATTTTATGTGTGTATGTGTGCACGCATATACACGTGTGCTATATCTTATTTAATGCTCACAACTTTGAGGTAAAGAAACCTGCCTAGGGTCCCACAGTTTGAAAATGGAAGAACCAGAATTCCTCTGATTTCAAAGCCAGTGCTCATAACCACTACATCTAGCAGAAAGCAAGCTGGGCGAGTCCGCATTGCACTAGGTACTTGGTGGGCTTTACAGGGAGAACAAAGGGAAGGTTACCCTAGTCTGTGCAATAAGATTTACCTCTGGGCAAAAAGTGTCCTGTTGATAGCTCAGAGCTCTTAATTGTTATTGGAACAATTTAAGCAAAGTACATATGTCTTCCACTGACCTTGTTCCAAATTGTGTATCTCTAGACCTCAGTAATTTAGAAATGGCAGTATTTTATAATACATATACTAGGAATTAATAAATTCCTGAAGAGATAACAAAGACACTTTACCCAATGAAGTTTTCTTCAGAATATTTGAAATATCCATTTACACAAAAACAATGTACCTGCTTAAACTGGTGTTCACTATGCTAATCTGAGAGTGGCTCAATTAATATTTCAAAGTGTCTACCCAGCCCAACAAATTCGGACTATTTTGTTACTAAATGAAATTTTAACTAAATTTTCTTCCTCTAAAAAGGTCTAAATTCAGACCTCATTGTTTCAGCATTATTCCCCTAATTAATCCAAAGAAATGAAATGGTATTACGTAAAGTGAAGAATTTATACAATATCTCTAGACATTTTTAAGTGCATAAGTAACAAATACATTCATCTGTTATTTGTAATTCAATATCTTTTATTTAAAGTGTTTTATATTTGTGGGTTCATTTTATCCTCACAAGTGCGAGATATCACAAGTTCTGTTTTTTAGGTAAGAAAATTGACAATTGAAGTTACTTGTCCAGGATTCAACGATTCGAGAGTCAAGAGTTGACCCTGGATTTACTGACTTGTGATTAATATCCTTCCCACTTTAATAAATTGGAACTATTATGAAATTCATTCATTTCTTAAATTTTTGAGTACCTACCATACACCAGAAATTTCTAAGCAATGTGTACACAGTAGTGAATAGTACAGGGTCCCTGATCCCAGAAAGCTTAATGTCTAGGGCAATGGTTTTCATACTGTATAGTTTGCCTAGTTTACATAACTGAGAAGTAGAGATTAATAAGAAACATCCTTGATTTACTTATGGCCTAAAGTCCATTGATCCATTAATGGGTCATAATTTCATTTAGTGTGTTTGACAAGTATTTTTAAAAAGAAAATAGAATAGAAAACCTTAGCGTGCATTACATGTAATAAGGGTAAGTCATGAAGAGTCACTTGCATGTACCCAGTCCAGGTAAAATGTGTTTATTACTGTGAATCACAATGAAACAACCTTGAAAGCCACTGGTCTATGGGATCTAGTTCTATGCCTGAACATGTTAGTGACCCACTGTGGTCAGAATTTATGCAACACATTTAATATCTGAGTGCCTGTTTCCTCCATTATATATTCAGCTCAATTTGTATCCACTTTCTTCCTAAATACAAGGGAGTATGTATGTTGTTTTATAAATCGAGAAAAATCCTTAAATACCAAGTTAATTAGATTAAGCATATGTTTGTACATAATTTATGTTCTTCTAGTATTATGCTGGCACTTTATTCCATTAGGCGATTGTTACTGATATTTCTGCTGGTTTTCCGACTTGTTCTCTCAAGAGGTAAAAACAAAAACTGCATGTACAGATAAGAGTAAGCTAGTATAGCAATAGAGTTATCTCCTCCTCTCCACATTTAGTTATCTAATCCTGCATAACAAACTTCCCCATAATTTAGTGGCTTAAGACAACAACACTTTTATTATCTCTCACAGTTCTATGGGTCAGGAATTCAGGCAGGGCTCGGGTGGGCAGTTCATCTGCTCCATGAGTCCTTGACTGGGGTCTTCCTGTGGTTTTCAGCAGAGACTGAGATGATCTAAAAGATCCACAGAGATTTCACTCTTATTCTTTACACCTTGGCAGGAAGCCTCTCCATATGAGCTCCCAAAGAGCATGCTTCATAAAAGACGAAGTAGAAATAGGCCTGGCGTGACTGGTACCATACTTATTCATTAAAGTTATGACAGAGCTGGCCTAGATTTGAGGGAAGGGACATAGATCCACCTCTCAAAGAATCTGTAGCCATTTTTATTATACCACAGTATCCAAATCCTAAACTAATCCAGTACTATCAAGGATTACAGTTACTTACACTTAATTCCATGTGATAACAAGAAGTCATCCAGACTAGAAGTCTGCAGGCACATTAACTCCCAGTTAATCCTCTGGCAGAGAGCAGCAGAAATATCACATGACTTTGGAGACTATGTGAGCTTCCTGATGCTAGCTGAGGTGGTTGGTAGCAGAAAGAGTATGGCATTGGATTTTAAAGCTGAGCAATTCCTCCAAAAAGATGGAAAAGTGTGACAAAACTCAGAAGCAGGGAGGAAAGAAAGAACATGTGGTTAAGGATATCTTAGAAGACTCATTGTTTGAGAAATGTTTTACACATTGCTATGTGGAAAAGTGAAAAATTGAATTTGTGTCTGATTAACTATACACAATGGAAGTCAGAATAATAAAGATAAATGACACCTTAACTTTTCTCCATTAAGTGTAGCCATAAGCCAATGGTTCCCAAATATTTGTGTACAAAGAAATAACCTCCTTGAAAAGGGAATCCCTGATCACTATGGCATGAGGCAAAGGCCAGAAATCTGGTTTGTAACTGATATCCTAGCTGATTCAATGGAGATCCAAAGAAAACATTTTGAGAAACTCAGCACAAACCATCCTTGTCTATGTCATCCACTGAGATCAGTGCAGGGAAGTCTTCTTAATGACCACAGAGGAAGGAGACGTGGGATTCAGAGAGGAAGTGGTGTTCTGAACATCCATCCTTTGCCTCATGATGCCAATGGCCACATCCTGTACAGTTCTTTCCCAGGCTCACCCTGGAACCTTCCAGGGAAGGCATTTTCAATATAGAAGCACCTGGCTGGTCAGAAAATATCTGCTGAAAGTGGACATGCTTCTTCCAATGGCAGTAAAAATCCTAAATCCTAAATTCATACTTGTAGTGCTGCTCCCACACCCACACACATAAACAAACATCCTTTGTCTTCGGATGAAAAAGAAAATAGGTCATTCTTTATACTGTTCTGCTTTAGAAACAATGAGTTAGTTCCCAAGGACAGGCAATCAAGAATATATGCTGGGAATGCAAGTGGAACTGGTAGCATTGAAGGAGACAGGCTGGATGTACATGTGAGATTACACAGCATAAACCCTGTAGGAGCCATGCAGGTCAGAGTGTCGGCACTGATGTTGGGTTTTATATCAGAATAGATTGACGAGAGAGGTGAAAAATGAAGTATGCCCCATAGTCTTCAGTGCCATTATGAACCTAGATTTGATCTTACTGGGATATGTGTTTCTCTTGCTGATGGTGATCATTCAGATGTATGTCATTATTATTAAGATCAGCCAAGAGGCTTCTGCTTACTAATGATGCCTGGATTTGGGTCCCCAAGGAGCTGTAGGCATATGGAGATTGATGTCCTCTGACAAAATCTTATTCAGAAAGCCACTTGTCTAGGTGGTAGTGTGTGAACTGCTCAATTAATAGAATTATTCTTTATTACAGAGTACTTCCACATTATAAAAAGAAAGCAACATGTATTAGTCCATTTCTGTTGCTTATAAATCACCCAGTTCCAGATATTTTGTTAGAAAGAAAAAAATTTATTGCTTATGGTTTCTAGGGCTGGGAAGTCCAAAGTCCAGGGAACACTTCTGGTGAGAGCCTTGGAGGTGGTGGCAGTGACAGCAGGGTATCACATTGTAAAAATGGTGGAAGCAGAGAGAGCAGAGACAGAAAAACAGACTTTCCTCTTCTTTTTTAAAGTCCTCAGAACCATGCCCCTGACCACCATTTTTAATCCATTCACCACTGCACGGTCCTACAATCTAATCACCTCTTCAAGGCTCCACCTTTCAATTACCATAATAGGATTACCCACTCTCACAACAGTCACAGAGGGGCCAAGTTTCTAATACATAAACTTGGGGGACACAACTCAAGCTTCAATGAGTTTTGGCAGAACATAATTCAGGGCCGGCCCGGTGGCACACTGCTACAGTGCACCGCTTGGGAAGTGCAGCGGCACTCCCGCCAAGGGTTCGGATCCCACATACAGACTGGCCGCTCACTGGCTGAGCGAGGTGCGGGGGCAACACCGAGGGTTGCGATCCCGTTGCCGGTCCCAGTCGGTACGGGTGCGACATTGAGGGTTGCGATCCGTTGCTGGTCACAAAAAAAGAGACAAAAAGGAAAAAAAAAAAAAAAAAAGAACATAATTCAATCCACTACACAATAGTACAAAAAGATCAAGTGAACGGTCTTCTAGAGTCGTGGCATAATTTTTCCACAGAGCTACAGCAACAGAAAGCAAGCACGTGAGGATCAGACTTTGTACTTATCAATAGCCGAGCGTTTGAATATATCCTAGTTAGCAGGGGGTAAGCCATTGTTGAAGTCTGAATATGACTTTATCAAAGAAAAAAAAATACCACATAATGCCCAAGTTTCTTATTGACAGTGCATCTCCAGAAAAACAATATTATAGGCTTATGTCTGTACTATAACCTCAGGGATTCCCATACTGACACTATGTACTAGTCTGGCCAGGCAAATTAGCAAGTTATTTGGTAACACAGACTGAATTGACAGTCTTTGGCCACAGGCATAAGTACATTATAAACAAGGCAGGAGGAGTAAGTGAAGCCAGCTGCTTCCAGGCAAAATATACCTAATGCTTCCAATCAGACAGATGTCAATATGTTTTTCCCTTTGGAAAGCAAGGCACTCCTGAGAACCTCATTCCATTCCCTTCCACTCCCTTCCTCATTGGGGATGGAGAAAGGAGAGTCTCCAGCTGTAACAGGTAACCTACCTGGATTAGAGAAGTGATGCTTAGTACCTCTCCTTTCTTCTATTTAATATTGCCATTGAACTTGTCTTACAACTGCTCTTTTCTGACCCTTAAATCATTTTCTCTTTACCTCTAATATTTTGCTAGTCTCCCCCCAAGCAAATATAGCCCACCTTCTTTTTTTTCAAGCTTAATTTCTGTCAGAAATACTCTGACTTTTTCAATTCAAATAAGCATTTTATTATGCGTCCCTATGACAGCCATTTAACTTCTGAATTCTATGTCTAAGATACACGGAAAGGTAGCATAAAGCATGGATCTTCACTGGGAGCTTGCCACCTAGATGAAATCAAATGCCTCCACCTTTCCTAACTCTTATTCAATAGGCTCTTTGTTTTGTTTTCATGGCACTTTCCATAAGAATTGATACATTCTTTACCAAGAGCCAGGGAATACAAGCAGTAAGGTCGTGATAACACTTCTCCCCACTCTACAATATATGAAAGCACCTCAGCACAGGCCAAATACTTGTTTCTAATGCCACGGTCATCCCTTAACTGATGTACTTGCTAGATGGGAAGTATCAGTCTTGATATGCCCTGGATTAAGGAGGCTTCCTGATGCAAACATTTGGACTTGTACCTTTCACTAGTGCATAAAATGTTATGATTTTCTCTTGAAAAGTAGTTAACAGTCAGTTTTAAATGAGAAAGTAGAAATGGACACGACAACCCCAGGTAGATCAATTTTATAAAAGTACATATGGAAAATGAGAAAGTAGCCATTGATCCCCTTAGAACTTTCCATGTCTTGGAAAGAGTAGCAGACATACCCTGGTTTAAAAAATGCTAAGACAGAGGGGATTCTGTTGTCTGCAACTGGAATCTGACCACTGGGAAATTTTCAGAAACTTTTCCTGCAATAATGTAGATACTGCTGGGGGCACTATCATAGACATGTTTGATTAATCAGGACATGAATAATAGCCCGCCTTCAATAATAACAGTGACTGCATATGTTTAGGACGATGAAAAAGTTTTTGGAAACAGGTGATGGTTACAAAGCATTGTGAATGTAAGTAATTCCACTGAAGTGTATGTGTAAAAATGGTTATAATGGCGAATCTTATATATATATATATATATATTACCACAATAAAAAAATAGGAAAAAGTGTCCACAGAGACTGCAGCTAAAAAGGCTGCTAAGGATCATTTATTCTAATAACCGTATTTCTAGATGAGAAAACTAGGGCCCTATCTATTATATATCTTAAGGAATTTAGTAAGTGAAATTATAGAGATACAAAGCCCTCAAAAGCAGCTTCTGGCTTTTCCACCTTAGCTCAGTTTCAAAATTCAATTCAGACTGTTCTGAGAATGAGAATCTTAGCATCCGCAAATTCGATTCCACACCACACCCAACAGCATCTTCTTCTATCAGCATGGCTGCAGACTGTGTCCCATGTCAGGGAGCTCAACAGCATAAATCATGTCCATCTGAGACACTAGCGATCCATGCAACCAGGCTGCACACAGAGAAAGCATGATCTTCCAGAGGTGCTCCCACAAAACTTCTCAGAAAATGTGATATGATGAAGACAAAGAAATATTGCTAGTGGTAACCACTAAATGTTTATGTGAAAGACATAATTTTTATTAAGTTGTTCTTTAAAAGCAAGTATGACTTTTTTGAATTAAATTACAGTGCATAGTTCCTCTTTCTGTCTTATACACTTAAACAGAATGCAAATTCATAAAGAGTTTCTAAACCAAAGAGTTCAATATCGTATGGTAGATACCTACAGTCTTACACATTTCCCTAGAACCCCAAATGTATGAAATGTCTTTGGGAATATGGTACTATGCTCAGAAACTATGTGCTTATTTTGGAAAGGAAATATGTAAATAATCAACTATTGCCTATACATTGGTTTCAGACACTTAATACCTTTAAAAAGAAGTAAGCAGGGCCGGCCCGTGGCTCACTCGGGAGAGTGCGGTGCTGATAACACCAAGGCCCCGGGTTCAGATCCCATATAGGGATGGCCGGTTTGCTCGCTGGCTGAGCGTGGTGCTGACAACACCAAGTCAAGGGTTAGGATCCCCTTACCGGTCATCTTTTAAAAAAAAAAAAAAGAAGTAAGCAGAGGGTCTAACATCAACTTATTATACTCCATTTTTCTTCCCTACTTCTTTTTCAGTTTAAGTGACATTCCCTGGAGAACATCCTTAAATGGAGGGATTTGTGTGCCTATGTAGCATTAAAATCCCTATCCATATAAAAAAAAAAAAAAGTTGGGGGATGGGGGTGCCTGCCCTACCTGGTATAATTTTGGAGGCTTTGGGAAAGGACCTTCTTACTAAGTAAATGTGACCAATCTGATGTGACCAATCTTCAATTCACTCATTCATTGAAGAAATTTTGGAGCCAGGCTCAGCTCTAAGACCGGGGATGTGCCAAAACAAATTCTGCACTCATAGTGCTTGCATTCTAATTGGGCCAGAGGAGGGGCCCACACAAACAAATAACAGATAACATATCAGGTGTCAACAAGTGATGTGAAGAAACTAATATGGGGAATGAACAAATAAGGCACACTAGGAATGGAGAGAGTTACTATTTTTTATAGAGTGGCCAGGAAAGAGCTCTCTGATAAAGTGACATTTGAGCAGAGACATGAAGGAAATGAAGAAAGGACATCTGAGGGAAAGACACACCAGGCAGTAGAACAGCAAATGAGAGGGCCATGTGGCTAGAAGGAAGTGAATAAGGGTGAAAGTGAGAAGAGATGAGGACAGAGAGGGGAACAGATCATGTAGGACTTTGGAGATCATTGTAACAACTTTTGCTTTTCTATTGAAAAAAATGGGAAAGCACTAGAAGCATTTCATCAGAGGTGTGCCATGACCTGACTTTAGAAGCATCATTTTGGCTGTGTGGGCAGAATATAACACAGGGACAGGCAGAGTGATTCCTTAGGAGGTTATTGTACAGTCCAGATGTTGGTGGCTTAGACCAGGGTGGTAGCAGTGGAAGCTAATAAAGTGTTCAGATGCTGTATGTAATTTGAAGGTGAAGCTAACAGGATTAACTCCACTAGAAGGGGGAATAATGCCTGACATTATTTTATTAGAGTTTAACACTCAGCTTCAGACCTTGAGCCCTAGGCATAGTAGCACGTGTGGCTCATACTAGTCATCTGAGCCTCAGAGTGAATGAGTGTCTGATCATTGTCTGAAACCACATTTGGATAGAAAAAAAGTAGAAACCAGAAATTTGGGGCAACTAAGAGGCAGTAAGGAGAATGCAAAATCAGTACACTAGTACCAAAATTGAGTCCCTTCATTTACCAATTATTTATTGAGCATCCAATTTTATTCCTCCTGAGGGAGGGGAGAGTAAAAGAACGTGATTTTAAAAAACAGCATGAATGATGTGGCAACAATGCAGTGAGGTATTTTGTTGAAGACCAAGTGGAATTTATGTTAATAAGGTAATTAAGCTGTACTATGAGTCATAAAAAAGACACATGCTGTATCTTCTCTTTCCATGAATTTTGTCTCACAAGAACAGAATCACTGAATGAGGAAATCTTTGCTTTCATATAGTTCTAACTCCACATTTGGAAACTAAATATTGGGTTTGTAGATTTTTATCCCACAGTATAATGAATATGATTTTATATCAAGTCTACTGAAGAGTTTAAGACCATTACTTGGGTCATAAAGGAGAAACAGTTGTTGAGAAGTCAGTCTATATTTCTTAATAATGAATTCTCTGCCTCCCACTGTGAAATCTCTGACATGGCAAGACTACCAAACCAGTGCATAGCAGTGTCATCATCTGCCCGAACAATATATATTAATCACCTGGTGAACTTCTGGAATGGAACACAAGCAGAATTAAGATGATGAGTAAGAAGAGAGATTGAATGACAAAGCAGGAGGGCAACAAATAGCTGGTGGAAACCGGACTCTGTGGCCATAACATTAAAATATCTCAACAAGCATACATCCTGGGAAAAATTACTTGGGGTCACCAGGAGCAAGGAAATGGAACAGATGGGGGCAAACTGGAACATCTGTTCTGTTGGAATGTTTTCCTCCGAGTCTTATGTATTACACAGTTACAGTAACACACTGATTCTCAGGATCCAGTCTCAGCCACTAAATTGACTAACAGACTTGGCATCCATAAGAATCTATTAAATAAATATGTTTAGCATTGACTGAGGGCAGTTACCTGAAAAAAGAGGGTCATTTTCTCCAAAGCCTGGCCAGTCCGTGAACTACTGGTAGAAAAGAAGCGGATTTCACAGAGCAAGACAAAGCTACCACTTGGACTGCATTGATCTCCAATGCTTCACCAAGTCTGTAAAGCAAAATATGCCTTTTGATGGGTGTGAATTGCCCTTTTGTGATCAATAGTGGGACTTATGAGGTCTTTTTCAGCTGTCTTCAGTTTTCACTTTGAAGGGCAAAAAGCACCACCTTAGCCTACAGTAACTAATAAATATTATTTACCCCAAGTCCCAGAAAAGTCAAAAATAAGGCTGCATGCCTCTTATTTCTGGCAGAAAGGATGATTATGGAAATCTGCTTAACCACACTTAAGAAAGTGGGCTAAACTTCCACCATTAAAAATCTCATGAGAATTTCATCAGTCTAATAGCAAAAGCTCATCACAAACACACACACGCACAAATGATAGTACTTTGCTCTTCCACATATTTTACCACCTTGGGGAATAACAGATGAGCTAATCTGGAGGGCATATGTAAAATATTTATGAAAAGCAGAGTAATTGAGGTAGTAAAATCATAAAACAATAATTTCCTCTACTATATTCAGCAGCATGTGCAAAAATGAGAATATTTTTTACATAATAAAATGCACTGGCAAAAGCTCCAGGTGAAATAGTAAAAGAGAAGTGGAAAAATACAAGTTAGAGTTCCCTTCCATATGCTAAAAAGTGTTTAGGGGGAAAACAGCTGCAGAAAGAATCTTGTGGGGTGTTTTTGGTGTTGTTATTTCTTGTAAGGAGAACGTGAATTTGTATTATCTTCCTCAGTGAGTTCAGACATTCTGACATAGGGTGTTCCCCTTAATGTCTCTATGAAGCAGGCAGATGACTCAAAGTTATTCTATGAACTTTTATAAAGATGTCTATGGGGTGCATAGTAGAAAACTATTTTAAACTAGAACTTGAGGTTTCCCATGCAGTTAGCCTTTGAAGTCTCTGTACTTCTTAGTAAAAATATGTCCAATTTTTAAGAAATTAGAATGCAGTGAGCAACACAGTTTAAGAGTACACTTCAAAGAATAACATCACATCAAGTTCTGCATTAGTATGGGGAGCATCAAAGTAGGTTTCTGATACAACCTTAATAAATGCAGACAGGGAGGGTATTAGTTCGAGATAGACAGAGAGGGGCATTTGCCTACCAGTCCTTCGTTCTGCTAGACTTACCCCCATGACACGTCCTTCCTCTTCAATCTCTGAAAATGAAAAACCCACACAGAAATAATAAAACTTGATCCTGGAAAAGATAAAGAGATTAGTCAAAATGTCGAAGGCAGCATGCCTGCTCTGGGAAGCTCACAGCCTGAGCCAGTTCTCTTTGCAAGAGTAGTTGATGGTCATTGCCACAATGTGGCTTGAGAAGCAGAAAGACCCACCTGTCCCAAAACAAGATGCCTGCATCTTTCACATTTGCTGGTCATTTCTTCAGATTAAAAGATATTTTCCTTCTTAAAACTTCCATTCGTTTCCTCACTCTGTGCAAACATTAATATGATCATTAGAGAAATATTTATAGAGGGTCTATTCCATGACCAGCACTAGGGATAAAACAATGAAACAGACAAGCAAAGCCTCTACATATTTTCTGGTCAAAAACACAGAATACTAACAACAAAAAAATGAAATAAGCTAGAAAAAAAACAGGCAGCACAGTTGGGCTAAACTGAGTTTTAAAACTGGGTGATGTGACAGAGAATAAGTTATCAGCCACTTTAGATTAGGTGGCCTGATGGCAGCCCTTCTGAGGAGGTGACATTTCAGATGTGAATGATAAGAAGAAGCCAGACATGTGATGATCAGGGGAAAGAGCATTCCTGGCAGAGACAACGGCTACTGCAAAGGTGCAAAGTTGAGAAGCAGACTTGCTGCGTTTGAGGACAAAAGCAAAAAGGGGAAAAATGTGGAATGAGGTGACCACAGAAAGACAAGCACACAGGGATTTATAAGCCAAAGTCAGGAGTCAGAGCACAAAGAGAAACCACTGGAGGCATGTACATAGGTGACATATTTTAATATACTCTCACTGCTGTACAGAGAATATACAGGTATTGCCAGGAGCCAAGAGTGGGAACAGGGATGCCAGCGGTGCGGCTATTGCAAGAGTCAGGAAAGGGATATTGGTGGCTTGGCCCAGGGTGGTGTATGCAGAGACAGAAGTATCTCTTGGATGTGGAGACAGAGTTCAATGAACCTGATGATAGGTTTGACATGGGGGGATGGACAAAAAAAGGAATGAAGCATAAATTTTAGATTTTTGGTTTGGCTAATTGGCCAGATGATGAGACCATTCGCTGAGGAAAGGAAGGCTAAATGGGGACAGATTAGGGAATCAAGAATTCTGCTTTGGCTACTGATTTTGAAATGTCTATTAAACATCCACATGAAGATGTCAAGTTGGGTATAAGGGGACTGCAGAAAGAACACATACGGGAGTCCCCCGTGATCCATGGGGGATACATTCCAAGACCCCAAGGGATGCCTGAAACTGCAAATAGTACTGAACCCTGCATATACTATGTTTTTTCTGATACATACATGTGTATGATAAAGTTTAATTTATAAATTAGGCTCAGTAAGAGATTAAGAATAACTAATAATAAAATAGAACAATTATAACATACTGTAATAAAAGCTATATGAATATGGTCTCTGTCTCAAAATTTCTCATCTTTCTGTACTCACCCTTCTTCTTGTGATCTGTTGACCTGATAACCAGGACGCCTACTGAGGAACTACTAAGGGCGGGGAGCACCTACAGTGGGGATAAAGTAGACAAGGGATGATTCACATCCTGAGCAGAACAGCACAAGATTTCGTTACTCTTCTCAAAACAGCAAGCAATTTTAAATTTATAAATTATTTCTGGACTTTTCCTTTTAATATTTTTGGACCACGGTTGACCAGAGATAAGGGGGACTGCTGTATGTATGGACTGGCCTAGAGGTCTGTCCTGGCTTTCCAGTGACCTATGTTTTGAACTGCACTTTGCTTTCTTCTTGCTCTTACCTTACCTAGCTTTAATAAGGCTGGAATTAGATAACATGCATGAAAATACTTTATCTAGTTACAGCATTTTCAAAGAACAAAATTAAGCCCTGCCTCACATCTGGAATTATCATCGTGACCACTTCCCATCACTTATTTACCTGCACATCCTGTATTAAAATTTTCTTCATTGTAGAAGTTTCAGGAAAAGTAGATTATCCCATCTATGTCCTCAATGATATTATGGCTTTTAATGTGCTCATACTGTAAAGAAAATTGAACCTGATCCTAACAATTATAAAAGGAAAAAAAAATCTTCAAAAGAGTCAACATGTCACATGTAACTTTAGGAAGCCACACAGACTTGACTTTGTAGATTTTCTCACATACCTAGCCAAGTAATCAATGCAAAAGTAAGGGACTGTCATTTCCCTAGTAGTGGATCTACTGAAAGACTTCAGCACCTGAAATATACAGTGAATGCTCCCCCACATAATCTCAAGTTTCATAGTTACTCCTTTGTGTTTAAGGAAATTTCTATACAAAATGTCAATTTGTGGGGCAAGACTACATCCACTATGGGGCATGAACACTTCAGCATAAGATTAGTTTATCTGCTTATTAACTGCGATATATGCCATTAAAGAATGGGACAGATGACTGGTCAATTTGATCTGGGCTGTCTGTGGTCAGGTGGCCCAGGGGATCAGCTCCTACTATTAGAGGATGCCCAGATAGCCAGGCCAAGGGATCGGATGTGGAGAGGCCTTAAAGGTAATGTAATGGGCTGGCCCGGTGGCGCACTGCTACAGTGCGCCACTTGGGAGCGTGGTGGCGCTCCCGCCGAGGGTTCGGATCCCACATACAGACCGGTTCCTGCTCACTGGCTGGGCGGGGTGCGGGTGCAGCGCCGAGGGTTGCGATCCCGTTGCCGGTCCCGGTCCGGTACGGGCGCGACACTGAGGGTTGCGATCCGTTGCCAGACACGAAAAAAGAAAAAAAGAAAAAAAAAAAAAAAGGTAATGTAAGGCCATCTCTAACCTATTCTTTTGTCTACAAGGTTTCATCCCGTGCAGCATGGCGCTCCTTGCTTTTCTCCTCATTCAGTGGGGAGAAAGAAAAGCATTAAGGGTGAAATAGATGTAACTTATCTGTATCTAGATTTCTCATAAAAACAAAACTTTAACAAGTTAATAGCTAAGAACTGTCTGTGGGAAAACTATGTCATAAAAGTAATGAATACACATACCCATATTATATGCACATCATGCCCCTGTTGCCACTGTTGTCATTAACAAGGGCATCATCCCTTTGGAATGTCTTCTTTTCTGAGAAATATTATAAAATTGAAGCTCTCAGCAGTCCAGCCCTTGCTGGTATTTTTACTGAGGTTATCCACTTGAACAATGAAAATATATCAACCCATTCTTTAAGGCAGTGGAGTTCACAGATGACTCATGGGACTACATAAGAGTCATCACAGACCATAAAAACAAAACTAAAGTTATCAAAATGGTAAATAATTTAGCAATCTATAAGAAAATTGCACTGAGCTTTCAGTTCTGCACATTGTATTTTAACCAGTTTACAGATTACCAAATCTAATCTTCCACACACGTGACTTCTTTAAACAACAATTATGGTTATAAATTCTCTCTCCAAGAGCTATGACATTAGTGGAGGTGTGTTCCAGGATGCAAACTAATTTTGAGCCAAATGTATTTAGAAAGTTGACTTATTATAGCATTAAATCATTTAGAATTTTCCAAAGACAAGTTAAAATGAGTTTTTCACTTAATTTTAACCTAGTGTCTAGGATTATTCATTCCATTACCTATGTAACCCATTTGACTAACTCTGTATTTTCTGTCCTACTTTGTTTTCCAGCCTCTGCAAGCATGTATGTCCCCACAGTGTGCAATGGGCGGGAAGTCCTCGACTCCACCACCTCATCTCTGTGATTGTGAAATGCAGTTCAGTTCTTGTGTTTTTAGACTGTTAGAAGTACTCGCGTGCAGCTCCAGAATATGGAAACAGAACAAAAGAACCATAGTACCTTTTTTTTAGAAACAGTACGATAAATTATTTTTGAGGACTGTACAGTATATAGTGACGTGCTAGAACTTTCTAGGCTGATTTTAGTGCCCCCATTACTAACAATTCCCCAGAACATGGAAATAACCATTGTTTACAGAGCTGAGCATTGGTGACAGGGTGTGACAGGATCAGTCTACTAAAAAAATACGGTGGCAATATTAGGTAACTTTTTTTCCTATGAAGTTTTTGTAGGTCCTTGTTGTAACTAACTTAGGATGAGTTTCTATGTTGTATACTAAAGTTACATTATGTGTAACAGATTGTTTTTCTCAGCACAAAATAAAAGCATCTGTATTAATGTAAAGATATTGAGAATAAAACCGTCAAGGTTTTCCAGCATGGTGGATAACGGTTTGCTCATTTTGAATCCTTCAAAGTAATGTGAATACGTGGACTTCCAATCATTTTTACCTTTAATGTTGGAAGAAATTTTCTAACTGTGCTTCTTTTGATATCCTTATACACTTTGAACTGAAGTTGTTACCCTGCTGGAGAGTTGTGAGCAGAGCCAGACTTCTTTACAGATCACAATGATCAGAAATTGACTGGCAGTGACACCATAAATATCAGGCCATTTCAGTGGCCAGATGACAATACACATATTGGTTTTCTTAAGCCACATCAGTATGATGGCCCAGAATTGTCCAGATAGGGTTCTGAGGCAAAAAGGAAAGAGTGCCTACATTCTAAAGGCAAAGACTATGGCCTGCCAGGGAAGGTGTAGTGGTTCTCATTTCCAAAAACCACCTTAACTAGTAGGAAAGCATCATGTCATTCCATCGGAAAAATCACTCTCACCATTTATAGTCAAATGATGCAATAAAAATGCAGGATATCTTATTTCCCAGTGCTTTTCCAAAGTCCCAGTAACATGCTCAGACACACAGGCTTCTCACTAAACTGTAATATTTTACAAACCTAAATAAAGGAGTGAACAGAGAAAGAGTGAATAAACTAAAACTGGCTTAGTCTTACCAAATACTGTCCTGTTTCTGTCAACCTTTTAGTCACAAATCATTTATTAATGTAAGAAAATTCACTGAGAACATAACTATCTGCTAGATCCTCTGACAGGTACCACGGATAGAGAGTGCATTCGTTTCCCATGGCTGATACAAGAGATTGCCACAAACTGGGTGGCATAAAACAACAAAAATTGATTCTCTCACATTTTTGGAAGCCAGAAGTCTAAAATTAAGTTGTCAGCAGGGCTGTGCTCCCTCAGAGGCTCCAAGGGAGGATTAGTTATGTCTCTTCTAGTGTCTTGTGGTTGTCCCCTTCCTTGGCTTGTAGCCACATCAGTCGCTGCCTCTATCTTCATCTCCCCTTCTCCTCTCTGTCCTGCCCTGTCTCTCTTACAAGGACACTCATCACTGGATTTAGGGGCCACCTACATAATCCAGGATGATCTCATCTTGAGATCCTTAATTATATTGGTAAAGGCCCCTTTTCCAAATAAAGTAACATTCTCAGGTTCCAGGGATTAAGATGTGAACATATTTTGTGAGAGCACTGTTCAGCCCATGACAGATGAGTAAGATGTAGTCCCTGCCTTTAACAAGCATAAAGACTAGAAAACATTTTAATGAGGAGATTGTGACCAAGAAAGGCGGAGAATTGAGAATATGAGGGACCCACAAGCTAAATAGTCAGGGTCTGAATAATCAAGACATACTGCTGCTATTTTTAAAACATCCAAAAGTCACGAGCAGGTGCACAAAAGCCAACAGGACTGAAGGAAATAAAGAAGTCAGTTGTTAGAAACTCTTCTCTTCTTTCTGGATGCATTTGAATCAGCAACCTAATCAATTAATCTAAAACCCACCAGATGCTCAAAGACAACAATGCTCACTGGTCCCTGAATTTTCATATTCAAATAACTCCCTGGAATTCGGGGAGTAGGTGAGATAGATTAGGTAATAGATTGAACAGCACTAAATATCAAAAACGAATTCTGCTGTGACTGAAACTGGCAGGGGTTCTGGATTAGCGTGTTCAGAATGAGCATCTGCTCAAGATATAGGCTGAGGCAAGGCTGATGGGAGAGAAAATAAACACAATCCACTGATGGAATCTGACAGTCTAAGAAAAACAATATCACATGGGTTGTGCAAAGACACAGCTGATGCCTCAAACAATCAAACTGATCATGGATCTTTTTAAACAAGACAATTAGGCTTGCGTATGAATCTTGAGAAAACTGTGCTTTGGAGAGCTGGGTTTTGATCTATGACCACCGTATCTCATATCCTGCCAGCACACTGAAAATGCATTAACTGACAGCTCGCATCATTTTCTCCTTCTTTGCCACAAGCCTTGTTTCCCATTTGAAAGTGCATGATCTGACATGTGATCCCTAGAAATAATTCTTTAAAAAATGTCCAACATATGTATGGAAAACAGCAGCTATAAAATCCCTTTTTTACATAAGCCATTTCAAACAAATAGGTTTCTAGTTAATTTTTTTTTTAAGCCAGTAACATTTCATCCTTCCAGAATATAAAACTGGCTAAGCCAATCCATCTTTGCAAAAACTTCCTGAACTTAAGGAACCCAAGCAGAATGATATATCTTACTCATAAGAAAACATATCAGAACCTAACTATCTGCCTGATTATCCTTGGTTTTCTGAGTGTTTACAGCTTGTGAAGTGCTCCGCATCATCATCTCTAGTGTAAATACTAATAGTTTTCCTGAACATTTAGGTTTATCACAGTAAAATAAAACAGTCCCCATTTTTAAACCGTGAGTCCAGCTGGCTTGTAGACCACTCAGAGGGCATATTAAGAGAGGCTGATAAAGGAGGAAATTCAGCCAGTATATCTTTACAGTCTTCAATTCCACACTTTTTCTTCATTAGTCCCTGCTTTATTCACCTGCTCTTCAGTAAAGGGCTATGAACATGGAGAAGCCAAGAAAAGTGAGATGCCAGGAGATGGAACAACAGTATGAATTATAAACACAGCTCTAAGGACAAAGGAGAAACCCATGAATAAGGCAATTATCACTGGTCTGTAACAGAGGTTTAGATTTGCATAATTCCCACTGGTTTAATTCTTTTGTTTGAAATGCAACCAATGGTAATCTGAAAACAGTCATCTGAGATAAAGGAAATATTGCCCCCCTCCAAGCCAAATTTACTGATATTCACAAGCTATTTTAGACAGAACTCTCCTTCCAGGAGTCATTAATAAAGTGAAGAAAATTCCTGCAAATTAAAATCCTTACTGGGACAATTTGTTCAAGGAAATTGGAAATCGGTTTCTTGAACCACCAATCATTGAAGGAATCTTAAACATCTTTTATAGCTCAATAAGTCTTAAAATAGGATTTGGTAAATGTGTGTGGATTGAGATATGCCCTGCCTGAATGAATGCAAATAGACCAGGGGACCCTCTCCAGTGCTAGGTCTCAAGAATTTATGCTGAATCTATTTTTATGCATCAATATTCCCTATTTCCACATGATTACTTTAAATGGATTTGTATATAAGATTGAATATTATCTCCAAATCCAGTTACCTTAGCAATAAATGTTATGTAAACCCCAAAGAGAGAAGGCTTTTAAAGCAATCTTTCTAATTTATGTTGAGCCAATTCACTTGCTTTGGTTTTATCATTCGCCAATCAATATCCATAATGGAGTACCAGAACTACAAGTCAGGAGAGTATCTGGCTCTGTCTTCAAGTAGATGATTAAATTATCAAGAGCAGGTGATGGGTTATTTTCTTCTTGAACATCTCTAGAGTCCTGACAAACTTAAGGTGCTAAGCTCCTAAAGAACAAAGAACCTGTGTGAAAACCAGATTCTTCTGAACAGTTTTGTTTGTGGTGGGTTGCAGTAATCTAAGCCAAGGGTCAGCAAACCATAGCCCACAGACCAAATCCTAGCCTACACCTGTTTTTATAAGGCCTGTGAGTTAAAATGCTTCTACATTTTTAAATAATTGGAAAAATATCAAAAGAGTATGAGGGTACTTGAAAAAATTCATGAAAGATTTGTATTATCTTTTAACTCTATTTTTCCATGAACATTTTGAAGTACCCTCATATTTTATGACACATGAACTTTAAGTGAAATTCAAATTTTAGTGTCCATAAAGTTTATTGGAATCCAGCCACACCCACCTGTTACATATCGTCCGCGGCTGCTTTCATACTACAATGGCAGAGGTGAGCAGTTGCAACAGAGACCACAGTCGTGCAAAGCCGAAAATACGAGGGGTCTTCAAAGAGTTCATGAAAAGATTCATACTATCTTTTAATTTAATTTTTCCATAAACTTTTTGAAGTACTCTTGTATGTACTATATGACCCTTTACAAAAAAAAAGTTCAACAGCCTCTGATCTAGACAATTTCAATGAATATCAATTGCAATATTTATAGTAATTAATTTTCCTTTCAATTATTCATCACCATCTTGAAGTTTTACTTCTTCCATTTATGATCCTAAACTGAACCCATCTAAAAATGTTAGCCCCAAAGAACAAAATCCAAAAGAGAGTAATCTCCAGCCAGTTACTATGAATGTGAACTCCATTTTAGTTTCCAAGGAATGAGTTCAGGCGTTGAGATTTTTTTTTAAAGTTTACTCTGCTTAGGACCTCTTCTTTAGGGCAAACTTAATTTAGGACTTGGGCCTATAAACCTGGGATGATATTCATGATTACTATAAAATAGATGTGAGGGAACTTTGGGTCCTCTGTAGATTTACTCTACATGTCATTAGTATAAAAAGATAAATGTGAGCAATATGCTGACTTTAAACTTGACCTGTGGAGTCATCTTCCCACCCAACCCCCAGGAAATTTACTTTCATGAGGAAAAGAGAAATGATCTACCTGTCAATCATCACCCACCACCTTGGGACCCGGAGACCCCAGATGATAAATGACCAGACCCAAGTAATTCTTCCACATAACCAATTTAAACCACCTTTTGGGGTGGGGGAGGGGGGAGGTTGGGGGGATAAAATAATGACAAAAGTCTACACAAAAATACTAAGAAATATTTTTAATCCTAGAAAGGATTTGATTACTAATAACTGAAGAGGGGGAAAGTCAATAATCAATAATAAAATTCAGTATTTTTAATCAAGTGAACACATATCAAATTGCTTAACACTGTCAAATGACATAATTTATCCACAAGAAGACATGTTCTCATCCAATGGAAAACTGATTTAAATATGTTTTGACAGAGTGCTGAGAGATGTTATAGGCGACAGTTGACTTAATGAAGTATTTAAGGCTTCAAAACTGTGCCTTTGAGAAAAATAACAACCTCTTCTCATACCACTTTTGGGGGCTAAAAGGAACAACAAATGTCAATTAAAAGTCACATACACATGATTAATTTGTTTATGACTTTCAATATTTCACTGAGCTTTGCAAAGGCCAGACATAAAACTAGTGAAATTATAGCCAGGACTGGTCTGAATATTTTCCTCATAATATACTTTCTGTCATACTTCTTCAGTGCTTGGAATAAATGACAAACCACTGAAATCCAAGGGAAAAGGCAGCTCCTTTCCAAAGATGTGACTGAGCTAACAAAATCTATTTAATATCTAAAATTAGAAATAAAATAAATTCTTCAATATCAACTACATTTTCAGAGAGTTCATTAAAATTTAAGGCATTTTTGACATGTCAGAGATTTTAGTCCAGTGACAGCAGAAAAAAGAAGCTACCTGGGAGCAAGTCCCAATTATCTCTATGGCTTGGAAGATACATGTTGAACACAGCCGAAGATGAAGGGATAGGTGACAGGTGACTCTGCGGAAACTAACTGTCCAGTCTACACAACTCTGCCAGGGTTCCTCTGAAAGGGTGAATTTCAAATGTATTTTCATTCTTCTGTTCAAATTTTGATCAAGATGGGAAAAGTCTCGTCAGCACTCTGGCAGTGGGGTAAAAATGAGCAATGCCAAAATAATTTCTTCTTTATAAAAAGATTCAAGAAATTAGATGCAAAAAAAGATTTATGCTAAGTGACACCATCCCTTAAATCCCACAACAATCAATAAAATAATGGCAACAGTGGAGATGTACACAAAACAAACATTCATTCAATAAAAAAATGGTCCAGTGTTTTACCCACCAGCCAAACAAACGCAATTATGTATTCATTTTTCTCCCATTTTCCACAAAAACTAAGACACTGCCTGCAGAATCCAAAATTACAAGTCATACTTCACTGAAATGCTTGGGGCAAAACATCCAACAAACCCTACTCATATGCCCTGCCTCTGTCAGCCATTCATGAGTCTTTTAAAAATCTGAATGGAGATCTATAAAGATTACTGTTTATTGGAAACAAACCAGAGCACCTTAGATCACCAATGGCCAGGAAACTCCCTGTTTTAAAACAAAGTTTACACAAAATTGGTCAAATCCAACTTCATTCAAACATCTTTCAACAAATAATATCCAAGTGGTGCTAATATCAGTAACCCATCACAGGAAATATAACAATTATCTGTATCACTTTTAAATAAGAATAACACATGTTTCATAACTGCTTATGCTACAACCACATTCTTATTATGAATACAATTATATGAAATTTTCCAAAAGTGAATTCTTGCCTTATTGGTGTAAAAAAAATATTCCAAGAAAGTCATAATCCTTAAAGACTTGTATCAGGAAAATAATAATATAACCTCTGATGCCTGACATGGGGACATGGGGTGAATGTTTTGGAGTTCATGAAATTACCCCAGTACCTTTCTTTGTACAGTTATCTGTACTTACACAGAAGCCATCCCACTTTCTACTTCATGATTTTGCAAGCAGTTTGATAAACTTTCCCACTTTAAATTATCCTTCAAGCATGACATAAACTGTTTAAGCCATTTAGGTTCTATGATAGTACCAGTTTGTTTGTATTAATATAAAGTGAAGGCTTATCCTTGCTTTTTTTTTTTTTTTTTAATGATTCCTCCAAACTTTCAGTGAAGCCCTTCTTACTAGCTCCAACAGGGATGGAATTTCAAAGGCATATAAGTTTAGATAACCCAAGCACATGCTAACTCTTCCTAAAATATCACTGATTACTTGACCTTCTAAAATCAAAGAAGATACCCTATGGAAAAAAAGAAAAATTTATTGTCTTTCATTGCTTACCATTTTTAATAGAAAAGATGTTGTAAGTTCTGCCAGGAAAAATAAATAATGGGAAAAATAACTATACCTTAAAAAAATTTTCAGATCTTCCCCAAAATATTTTAAAAAAAAAAAAATGGGATCACAATGCATATGCTGACATCTGCCCTCCAAAGCACACTTTTTATGTAGACATTATAAAGAATCAAAGTTACCCATTAGTTATATGGCATGCATCAGCAGTGTGCTGGTGGGCTTAAACTTGGTTTTCAATCATGTGTATATACAGATTAATCTCTTCCTGAGTTGAGCTTTATCTTCAGTTGAGACCCAAATCATTTGCTTTCCTCTTTTGGCAAGATACTTGACCATGTAATAAGGCAATCAAACATCTCAACCTCCTTCCCTTTTCAGCAGCATGGCCCTCCTCTGTGAGATCACCAATGTGACAGGGATGAGGACAGGCCCTAAAATAGGGGTCCTGTAAAAATAGAGAGCAGGTATCTTTGTCCATTAGTTCAAAGGCTACAGGACTGTTTCTTCATATATTTGGAGATCTTGAGGATTTCAGTTGAACAGACTCAAAATGGTCTTCTTTTTCCTAAAACAAAATATTAAAAACAAAATCAACTCACTGAAATTCCAATAGGATTTTAGGATCTTACATATCCAGAAGGAAAATTCCAGAAATCATTTTAATCTATATACCTGACACTTGCGATTAGGACTTTACATTTAAATTAACATGGCAGATATAAAACAGATAGCATGTCTACCCTTAAGGGTGCTTTTGATGTCCAAGAGATAAGACAGACAAATCAAAAATAGAAGCAAACACATGATTGCAATAGATACCAAAAGATGTAGCTGTGATTCTTTTGAAGAAACTTCTGAGACCCTTCCTAAGGGCATACCTGACCTGTGTGCTGAAACCAATGATCTCGCCATGCTAATTGTGGGGAATATAGAACTGACAGAAACTAAATCTTCTCAAGATAACACAGGCTGAATACTAAGAAAAAGGACACTCGAAGTAAGGAGAACACCAATAAGATATAAGACCATTTGGGTTCACTGATGTGTTTTAGAAAAATCTTTGGGGTACATGCCTACTAAAGATATTAAATGATTCATCTTAGATAGCAGATCAGAATTTTAAATCAAATACATCATTGCTGGTATATGTCATTTAATACATTCAAAATGTAGCCTGTTAAAATAAATTCTTCTTCAGTGGGGAAAAAGAGAAATAGGAGATGGGATTTCTCCCAACCTTTTAATTGTTTTAATTTAGAGACAGCTTTCTGAAGGCTGCTGAAATGCGGCAGGGGAACTATGCTATTAAAGAGAATAAAGGTGAAGAGAACTAGGATTACTTTTTTAATAAAATAAAATAAAAATAAATAAAGGAAATAGGAGGCCAACTAGTCCTAGATACAAATGGATGTAGGTCTAAAGAAGAGTGAAATGAGAAAATAACGGAAAGTACATACTGAGAGCTGTCAGAAAGGATAAGTTCGCTTCTGTGTTTGTCTTCATTTAAGCAAAGAAGTCCAAGAGCTTTAGGGCTACAGGGACAGAATTACAGAAAAAAAATCACAGCATAAACTCCAAGATACCACTTTTCCTCTGCCTTTTGCTGAGATGACAAGCCTCTGGGAGCACAGATGTAGATGCCCTCAGCGCTCTAGCTGACTGGCTCTGCAAGAACCTTCCTGAGGTTTCATGTTTATCAGCCTTAAAAATTTTTTAGAATAATCACTGATAATTCAAATATTTATTAAACACCCACTGTGTAGCAGGAACAGGACTAAACCTTAGGAATACAAAAATGAGTACAAAAGAACGTCTTCCCTCAAGGAGCTCACAGCATGCTAAAAGAAAGAACTTTAGGGTATCAGCAATAACCCATAAAGGAAATCTGAGATTTTTGTGACCTTTCCTTGAGAAGATTTGATTCAACAAGTTTAAAATAAAACACTGAAAACCCTTTATAAAATCATGTTGGGATCATAGGGCTTTAGTCTCCATGTCCTACAGGTTCACATGTAATTTTGCTCCTAGTGCTAATATGGTGGGATATACACATATGTACAGGTATTTGTGTGTGTATATGTACAGTTAGTAATGTAAGTAGTACCACTAATTGGGACTTCCTGATGACAGGAACTGTATTTCATTCATTTTTTAATTCCCAACACACAACATAAGGCCTAGCACATGGGAAGTTGTCAATTAATGGTTATAAAACTGGACTGAAACACCACATTGGAGAAGGAAAAATATTAGATTGGAACTTAGGAGATGTGGCTTCTTATCCCTACCTAAGCCGCCTTAGACAAATAAGTGAAACTCTCTAGGTCTCAGTTTACTCATGCATTAAAAAATGATGCCACACAGGGAGATCATTCTGAGCTCTAAGTTCAAGAATCTACTCAAAAGCCAACTTCTCCCAGAAGCTTCTCCTTACCTTGTCACTACCTACCCTGCTGTACTGCCTCTCCTCTGTGCTCCAAGAGGCCCTACTCTTGTCCTTGCCATACTGTGTGATGATCGCACGTGTGTGTGTGTCCTCCCCCAAAATAAATTGTGTCTAATTTGATGTATCTTCAAAATCTAGCAAAGCATATCATATAAGTGACTTTGGAATAAACAAATAAAAGAAACAAATTTTAAAAAATCAATTGAAGATTTGGGTTTTTTTTGTTTTTTTTTAAAAAAGATGACCGGTAAGGGGATCTCAACCCTTGGCTTGGTGTTGTCAGCACCACGCTCAGCCAGTGAGCTAACCGGCCATCCCCTATATAGGATCTGAACCCGTGGCCTTGGTGTTATCAGCACCACACTCTCCCGAGTGAGCCACAGGCCAGCCCTGAAGATTTGTTTCTAATGTTGAGATCCATAAATAAAACCCCATAAACACAGTGCAGTGCTAGGGAAATACCAAATAAGGTATGGCCTTTAGAACATGAATGGAGATATATAAGATAAAGCAAACCCTACATGACACAGCAGTCAAGAAACTTATAAACGTTTATGCTCTGTAAAATTATGCATAACAAACTTTAAAAAAATGGAACACACAATAAGACTATACAATGATATTTACAGTCAAACACTGGAAATTGCATAGGTATCCATCAACGGGAGAATGAATAAACAAATTTTGGTATGTCCATACAATAGAATACAACTCCTGAATAAAAAGAAATCTACTATTGATTACCACAACAGGTGGATAAATCCCAAAAACATGTTTCTGAGTGAAAGAAAACTTACACTGATTACTATACGTGATTACAATTACATGAAGTTGTAAAACAGACAAAACTAATCTGTGTTTTACTTTAGGACATGAGGGATTAACTATATGCAAAGAACATGAGGTTACTTCCAGAGATGATGCTAGTGTTCTATATCTTAATAGGATTTGGGATTATACAGGTATACAAATTTCTCAAAATTTATCCAATTGTATACTTGTGATGTGTGCATTTCACCTTTAAAAAACCTTAAAGTATTGAATTCCCATGAATGATATGTACCCTGAAGTGTTTAGAGGTGAAGTGTACTGAAGTCTACAACTTCCTTTGAAAGATAAAAAAAAAAAAAAGATGGATTTATAAAAAGATAGAGATATGGGGCCAGCCCGGTGGCGCAATGGATAGTGCGCCGCTTGGGAAGCGCGGCGGCGCTCCCACCTGAGGGTTCGGATCCCACATGCCGACCGGTTCCCGCTCACTGGCTGAGCAAGGCGCGGGAGCAACCCCGAGGGTTGCAATCCCGTTGCCGGTCCCCGGTCCGGTGCGGGGGCAACACTGAGGGTTGCGATCCGTTGCCGGACACGGAAAAAGACAAAAAGACAAAAAAAAAAAAAGATAGAGATATGAAGAGGAGAGCTCTTTATTATAAAATATAGAAAAATGTAGCTTGTGCAAGTATGACTGGACCACCGTATAATTCTTTCAACTTTAATATTTCAAAATTTTATTTTAAAAAGTAAAAAATATATATGCTGACTAAAATTGCTATTTAAATCAAAATGTGGTACACTGATCCTTCTCAGGGAGAAAAACTCTATCCTCTATCTTGCTCCCTGCGATTGTTTTCAAGAACTTTTCAAGTTTTCAATGGTCTGGCTATAACAACAGAGGAGGTACTGTAATATAAAGAAATAAAAGTTTATGTAATACTTCAACCTACTCCCTCTCCTTGAATAATTCCACTTATTAAGATTCAGCTTAGGGATCACTTTCTCTTAAAAATCATTCCTGGCACCTAAATGCTCCCTTCACTATGAAACAGACCTGAAAGCTAGAGATAGAGTCTTCCCTGTGGAGCAAACCGCAGACATGCTTCCTGCCTATTACAAAAGATTCAGGTTCCCTAAGCTAAGGGTTCCTCTTTCATAATGCAATCCACTGTGTGTGCAGATGTTACCTAGTCCTCTTCATTCTGTGGAAAGCGGGGCTTGAGGAACAAGCAAACACTGATATTTTGGTTAACGCTAATGCTGTGAATAATAAACTGTGTTTTGTCTCTGACCCAGGAGACTCATGTCCATGAAACATGTTAGGCCAATTTGTTGGCTAACAAGTACAGTGAAATTTCAAAACCTTCAGAATTCTTTACTGTTTTGCTTGATAAGGTTGGGAAACTGACAGAGACAAGGCTTTCTGAAAGAGGAGGTATGAGAGATTCACACGGTGATTAACAAGAGTTGAGGGAACAAGAATTACAAAGACTCCACGGGAACTGGAGGCAAACATGTTGACCAAATCATATGGTTAAAAAAGCAATAAACAGTTCTCCACTTTATTGTCTGGTAATGAAGAGGAATTGGAGAGGTAGGTGCAGGCTGAGTACTAGGAAATGGGTTAAAGAGTTCCCAGTCCAGCTGCCTGAACAGTGCCCTGAATGTTGTTAACTCTTCTCTGGGCAGGAGGACTTCCTAGCTAGCCAGGCAATTCGCCTCAGGTATGCCTGGTGGTAATAACTACTACTAAAATTTATCCTGATAGTAAAAGAAAGTTTTAACCTCTTTCAAACAAAGGTTACAGAGACATGTACTGACAAGCACTAAAGGGGAGAGAATGGAGACCACTTATGATCAGAAACTGGTGAATTGCTAGAATTTGGGCTGGTTCACTTTGGAGATGATGTGGCAGGACTCTGATTGTTAAGGAAGAATGGCAATAGCTGGGCCATTTTAGGGCTCAATACATCTTGCAATCTATCATGCCAATTTTAGAGCCATTCAAAGATGACAGTAAAAGGTCTCAGAGGTTTTGAAGTGGGTCCTGACTACCATAACAGAGCTTTGGCTTCCTCTGGGAGAGTTTCCTGAGACTAATTCACATAGAAAAACTTAGTGAGGCTTTGACTACTATTTGAGCTCTTTTTTGTCTTTTTTCATGACCGGCAACGGATCGCAACCCTCAGTGTCGCGCCTGTACCGGACCGGGACCGGCAACGGGATCGCAACCCTCGGTGTTGCCCCCGCACCTCGCTCAGCCAGTATGCGGCCGGTCTGCATGTGGGATCCGAACCCTCGGCAGGAGCGCCGCCGCGCTTCCCAAGCGGCGCACTGTAGCAGTGCGCCACCGGGCCGGCCCCTACTATTTGAGCTCTTATCACCCCAGATTGGGTTTAGAAGGCGGAAGAAGGTCACTGGACAATGAGAAATTGACCCAAAGGAATCTAGATAAATTAGTATGGTCAGTTCCATCATGGAAATTTCCTCTATCCTTTATGTTAAAACTAATGTTAAAACTAGACATTAGCTAAGATGTCATGACAACAGAGCAAGAAATAATTGTGGCTCAAGATGGATTCATTTTTAAAAAAGGGGGGGCCAATATGTAACTCAAATCCAAATCAACAAAAGAACACAAAACTTGCAGCCTCAGTGGAAAGCAATTTTGCTTTGGCCTCTAAGTCAAGGGCCCCCCAAAACTGAAATAGATGATGTCAGTAATGATAACCTTGCCATTCAATATAGAACTTTGTGTGGACCAAAAACACTGGAAATTTGGTTGGATCGTGTGCAGTGATGTGCTGCTCGAACGCAAAAACAGATACAAAAGACAAAGATTTTCCTTCCCTCTGTACTCTTACTCCCTCTCTCCCCATCTACCTGGACTTCAGCTGCTTTAAGGAGATGACTAGGAGAGGGACCAAAGTTTATCCCATCACCAAGAGAGACTGAAGACCATATACACCCATCTGAGTGTGCTAGGGAACCTTGGAGAGACGTTCTCAAACATGCATGACTGTGTTGGTTGCAGCATGCAAGTCACCATTCTACCTGAACCTCAAGAGAGGGGCATGTAAATAATGGGGTTTGAGTAAGGCTTAGAGCAGGGAGGGGAAGGTAACGAGACCTTGCAGAGGGGTTCTGTGTGCCCATTCAAGATACTGTCTTGTTGCTTCTTCATCTGAATCCTATGTACTTCCCCATCTCATACAGGAGATTCCCTGATCAAGGACAGACACACCTAGAGAAGGGCTGGAACACCCCAGAGGTCCCTAACTCCTCCACCATTTGCAACAAATGGGCGAGTCAGGATTTCACACAAGTTCATCTACCTTCTGATGCCCAAAGAGGTCACTATATAAACGACATCTTGTTGAAGTCAAGTCAGAAGCCTTCATCTCAAGAGCACTGCCTGTGTTATCAAACTTCCACTAGCAGAGGTGGCTGATAAACCTCCACAAAATTCAGGGACCTGCTAGCTAAGCAAAGTTCCTTGGGACTATGTAGGCAGATTTGTGATACTAAATGTACCCAGCAGTCAAGGAAAAACGGCCAGCACCTTACTTAACTCTTTGCTATTGGAGACAGTGTAGGCCTCACTTGAATATTCTACTAGCTCTTTTATGTGGGTACTTCAAAAAGTTCATAGAAAAACCTGCATTATAGGGCCGGCCCGGTGGCGCACTGCTACAGTGCGCCGCCTGGGAAGCACGGCGGCGCTCCCGCCGAGGGTTCGGATCCCACATACGGACTGGCCGCTCACTGGCTGAGCGAGGTGCGGGAGCGGTACTGAGGGTTGCGATCCCGTTGCTGGTCCCGGTCTGGTGCGGGCACGACACTGAGGGTTGCAATCCGTTGCCGGTCACGAAAAAAGACAAAAAGGAAAAAAAAAAAAAAAAAACCTGCATTATCTTTTAACTATATTTTTCCACAAGCTTTTTGAAGTTTTTCTTTATATATCAGCTTTTTTCCTTATATATCAGCTAACCCACAAAATAGTATCCTTTGAATTGGGCCCAAACTAACAGGCTATGTTAAAAGCTCTTCAGAAAGCTGAGGCACACTCTCTACCCTCACAACCCTAATGACAACTAACTTTGTGCTACAATCCTCTGTGATTAGTGATTTTGCCAGTTGAAAACTCTGGCAACAGGAGGCAGCCTCACCCCAGAGGCAACCTTTGGAGTTTTAGACTCATCACTTCCTTGACATGGCTACCAGGTATAGCCCTTCTGAAAATCAGCTATTAGCTTGTTACTGAGTTCTAGTCAAAACTGAATGTCATTCCCATGTAGACCTTATAACTCTATAGTTTGATAGTTCCAGTTATGGTATGTCAACCAGATAGGAAGGGCCCAATAAGCCTCACTTGTTATATTTAAATGGCATATATTTGAGAATGCAGTTGGTCTTGCCCAAGTGGCATCTTGGTCTCATAGGAAAACATGTCAGTATGCCCTTGGAGGGAAACTTTATCCCCTACTCCACGGCCCGTAACAGAGCCTCCGGCTTTCTTCATAAAGGTTCTACTACATGCCTGGGCCTGGTTCACTGACGACTGGTTGAACTGAAACTCAATGATGTCCACTGGCTGCTAGAGGTGTTCAATCCCAGCCTCATGCACACATTACTAAAAACCAGTAAGATTGCCCAGCTCACTGGACAGAACTCAAAGGCATTCTCACAGATATGAACAATGCTTTTCTTGGTAAGCCTTGTTACATTTTTCTAACTCTTGAGCTATTTATTACCAATGGCCCAGCTATTTTGTTTGCCACTTGGAAAACTGCAGACTGTCATATTTAAATCACCCCTCTTCGGAGCCACAGCTCTGGAAATAAATCTCAGCTCCTGATCATATCATCTGTGTCACTCATGTAGATGCCCACGATAGGGACCCATCCTACGAAAAGATGAATCAAATAGAATCAAGCTGCTTACAGAGACTGCACTACGTGTAGGCACCAAACTTTTTGCAAATTCTGCATGGATGGATCCATCATCCGGCCCAACATAACAATGTGTTTGCTCTACTCTGGGCACAACATAAAGAACTCTATTTCTCTGCTAAAGAGGTTACCACAGCATGCCAGATTTGGGACTCATGCCAAAAGTTGACCAATTTTTCCCTGGCATATTGATTACATCATACCTTTGACCACTTCTTTGGGCTAGTGGTCGTGCCTCACCACTGCTGACACCTGTTCAGGTTTTGGTGTTGCTCTTCTAGTCTGGTCGTATAACTCTAGCCACACCATTGTGGCCCTTGAAAAAAATCTGGATAAGGTTTGTGGCTTTACAGACCACTTGCAGTTTGACAATAGTGTACTTTCTAATCACAAAACCTACCCAGAAATCATCTGAGAGTAGAGGTCCATTCAATGGACCTTCCACACTTCCTTCCAACAAAAGGTATATCATGTCAATAAGCATTGAAATGGCCTTCTTAGAAACTGACTCCAAAAGATTTCTGTCTATTTCCCTCACCTCCTCCTGTTCCACACATCTTAGAAAGGCAGTTTGATCACTAAATATGGCTATCCATGGAAAGGGATCATTTCCTCTTGGCTGCTTCATGGGTAATGAAGAGGGAAAAAATATAGACACACACACATTCTACAAAAGGTTATATAAACATCTGAAAACCTGGGATTCTGCCTGACCATTCCTGGGAGTGAGGTGCCCTTACTTACTCCAATAGCAAACCCCAGTCTGCCTGGGTATAACCTGTAGTGTTATAGAGCCAGAATCTAGTGTTATAAAGCAAGAGTCAGGTCTAGGAGGTTCAAACATAATTCTGGTTTAACCACCAGTATTGTTGTCTTGTTGAATTGTCATGTCCTTCTGGATTGCCTCAAAAAGGACAATGGCCATTTGAGTACACTGCTCACCAAGTCCCACCACTATGGCCCACATGGGCAAGGGAAGAGTAAATACTGGGTCTCCATAAGTTTTTTAAAATGCCCTTATCCCTTCTGCACCTGAATGTTTTGGAGGATAGATCTAGTCACCAAGAGGGGATAAGTAGAAATAAGGCAAAGTAGCTACCAAAATGGGACAAACTGATTTTGTGGCAGTGGAGGGAGACCACAGTGCAGTCTAACAATGGGGCAACTGGGAAAGAAATACCCTACACCCTGAGAGGTATGAAGGAAGGAGAAATATTAATGATTTCTTTTCCAGAGCCACCCTGTCACCTTTGTACAAATAAAAATGCCATGGTATGGCTCTCCCAAACTATTGCAAGTGCCTTTAATTTAAATGACTCCTAGGTCTGCCATACCCACCACATGCTCTAATCACAATTTGATTGGCACTCCCCTTAAACTTACTAAGAAACCTATCAGATACAGTAGGGGATGGTCCCAGCTCCTGCCACAGAATAATGTCAATCAACATCTCCATTCCCATAGTCATCATTCAGTCATTCCATGCAGTGGACAAATACCACCCAGTCTGCAGTGTGGACGAACAGTAAACATTGAACTGACTGCAGTCTCCCCAAAGGCAAAGAACAGACACAAATATTTGAGGTGAACTGGAAAGCCTAAGATTTACTAGCCAGCACAGAGGCCACTTGCAGGCACCGCCAATCTGTGTCACCTGACTGATGCAGGTCCCACTTGGTGTCCCCAACAATTGTAAATAATACTTTCTTTCCAGAGGCACCATGTGTACCTCCAGGACTATACTTCTTGTGTAGGAGTCAGGCATTAAGTTGCTTCCCTCCAGAAAATATGGTGGCTTGCACCTTTAAGAGATCTTCAAATATTTATGGAAACATCCCCATAGGTCATGTAGCCCTCCTTGGAGAAATGCAAGGACCCTTCCAAAATGAGTGAATGACTGACTTATTAGTCACATTCCTCCTATGGACAGTTATTCAATTAGAAAAGGTGGCATAAATTTGTTTCTGACTTTAGCTGAAGTAATCAATGATACCACCTCAGCCGTTGAAAGCATTCAGGTCAACATTAACTCACTGTCCATACATTCTTATGGACAATATAATTACCCTATACTTCTTCCAGGAGGGCCAAGACAAAGTCTGTGCAATCACTAAAATATCCTAGATACAATGTACTAGATTAGTGTACTTGAACTGTCTTGTATGATCCTAGATCAAAAGGATAATAACCTCTTGGTTGAGTACACTGCTCACCAAGTCCCCTACCATGTTCCATGTAGACAAAAGTGGGAGATATATTAATTAGATCTCTGTTAGTTTTTGAAAATTCCCTTGTCCCTTTTCTACCTGAATCTTATAGAAGAACATCTGGGCGCCAATGGAAACATCTCAGGCTGCGCAGAAAGGTCAAGTCAACACAGAGATTTAAGGAGAAAGTCATCTAGTTTTCTAAGGTAGACCTAATGGTTTATGGCATCTGTTCAGCTAGTTGGGTCTGGGACCCTGAGGGTATGATTGAGGTTAATAATGCAAGTTGGCCTCATCTCGCTGCTTGGTGTCTAAGCCAAGATGGCATAGAAACAAAGTTTGGATACTGTCGGAAGACAATTCTCCATGGTTCTCTTGCATTTCTGCACATCTTATGAGTGAGACACTGATTTCCCTTTGTCCTAGGCTATCTTTTCAAGAATATTTGCAAGCCTTGGAAGATGATATTGTCTCTTTCCAGAGTAAAGGGCAGATTGCTTACAGTCTGGGAAATAGTGCCTCCCTCTGGCTCAACAGAAAGCTATGCTACATGTACAGTACAATAAAGATAATAGCTCCCTTTGGAGCAAAGGATGGGCATGCTTACTGCCCATCTGAAAATTTAGGTTCCCAAAGCTTAGAGCTCCTTTCCTGTAATACAATAAAGTGTTATCATTTCTTCTGCACATAGTCCTGTGGGAACTGGGGCTTTGGGAACTGGTACGAATGCTATCACTCTGGCTAGTACTTCTCTGTGCGTACTAAACTGTCCTTTGTCTCTGACCAGGAGTCTTATGTCTTCTAAAGTGTCCATACAACTGTGGCAGACTCACTTGTTAGCTTTCAGGTAAGGTAAAAATCTCAGTTGTTGACACTCATTATATATTTATTATTCCATAACAATAGTATCCTCCCTGCACTCCAATATTAATTAAAGAAAAAAATTAAATAACCATTAGTAGAAGGGGAAGATGGTCTGTTTATTTTATTCTTAAATAATCCCCATACATAGATATATAAAGAGTAAAAGGAAGTAGTTACTAAATATTCCATAAATGTAATATTTTGCCACTTGTCCATTCTGCTATAAATTGTTTGAAAGATACTTTCTTTCTTCTGTTTCATTCTATTTTTAATCTTGAGTGGGTTAAAGCTGGTAACTTCCCATATTTTAAATCAATGTAAAACATTTTTTCAAACAACATTTAAGGTTTCATGTTATGTTTGGACACAGTACTCATCCCAAAGCTGACAGATGTGGTGGCATCTGATATGGTACCTTAAATACCTCGATAGCTCTTATAACTCTTGCTTTCTCTATGTGAAACAATCTTGGTATAAAATAAAAACAAAAAAAGAAAAGTATGGATGAATATGAGATCTTTTACTAATCTAAATTTTTTGGTTTTTTTAGTTATGAAATAATACATTATCTTTGTGAAAATGCAAATATTACAAAAATATATTACTTCAAAGACTAATCACTCATTAGTTCATTGTTCCCAAAAAGCAGTTATTGTTAAGTTTGCTATGAAAATGGTAACACAAATGTATATTTAATAGAAATATGATAGTCTACTTGTTTTTACTTTATCTTGAACCTATTGACTTACCAGTACACAAACACATCTCCATCTTTAACAGCTGCAGAGTTGCACAGTATTCCATTACTTTGATGTATTAAAATTTCTCATCTAACTCCTTATTGATGGTGTTTACGGTGGCTTTTTCCACTTTGTTAATCAGCAAAAACAATGCTGCACTGAATATTTTTGCATTTACATCACGGACCTCCTAAGAGTATTTCTGCTGGATAAATACCCAGTAAGATATAACCACGATGAATGACAGAGCATGAATGATACTATTAGGTCAATACGGTCCCTAATTTATAAATGCCTGGTAATAACAGGTTAAAATTCTGTTCTCACCTTTGTTGCCAGGGATTTGAGTTTTCCCAGTAGTGACTGTTTATTGGAATATACAAGTTCCTCTTCATTTTCTTCTCCTTCCATGATAGCACAACTGTCTGCAGCTGGGAGTTCACACTCTTTTGAGTTAGTCGTCATTACTAATTTGGAATATTTGTACTCCAGTCTGAGGAGTGATAAATAAAATAAGTAAATAACAAAGTGGCTGTTTATTTTTATATGTTAATACTTATTTTAGGTGGCCATATGCCAGCTCATTAAATTGTCTTGTAGCACAATTGCTCCACCAACAAATTTCTCTCACCTATAGCCATAGCAAGGTGTGCTCACATTTATCTACCATCTACATACAAATATTTCCCAGGATGTCAGAGAATCGGCCCAATATAGTTAATCCTACCACTTACTTTACCTTGACTAAACTGTCCAATTTTGAAGAACTTGTGGAAAACAAAGAAAAACTTTGAGTTCTGAATATATTTTCTTAATTTATGAATATTTGGAAGTCAATTCTCTATTAAGTTTTCCAATGTTTAGTTCATAGGGATGAAAATATCAAACAGGCAAGTGATTTGGTCTTTACTATCTAAATCACCATTCCACTTCCCACCCCAGATATTCCAGTTGTCCCCAGATATTACCATATAGAACTTCCATAGCCTTACTGAGATACAAATTATTTTAATAAAAGATTAAAATCATGTAATAGAACAATATATATACTCAGGGGTTGGACTCAATATTCAATTCCCAATTCTTAGAGACCTGGAATAAATAAATGTATTATTTGCCTGTGCAGTTAGTCTGTTTCTTTGCAAATATCTGCCCCCAAGAAATTGAAAAAGAAAAGGGGGGATGGGCAAGATGACAGCATGATGTCAAAACAGACACAGACAGAAAATCTGCCTTCCAATCTCAGCTCTGCTACCATATACCTGAGTAACATGGAACCTCCAGTTTTCTTTGTTTTTTAAGAGATGGACCTAATTCAATGATCTCTAACGTTCTATGATCTTTCTATTGTCAGAATAACCACCATTTCCTCTACTTGCTTTCTCAAAAGCCTTTCTTACAACTCCTTCACTAGGAGAAATTTCTTGTCTCTGAGAGACTCTATCCTATATAATGATTAAGTCTAAAATTATCACAACAAAACAAATTATCCTCATGTTCTTATATGATCATTCCAACGAGGTTACTTACTTTTGATTCTTTTTCCAGAAGTAGCAAGTTAGAGCCACCAGCAAAACAGCTGTGAAAGCTCCTACACCTGCTCCCACTTTTAGCCAAAAGTCAACTGTTTCACAGGTGGACAACTTTTTCTCTGGCAAAGAAATTCCTTTAATGCACCATTTAGGTTCATTCCACACATATAAGGTTTCCTTTAAATAAATAAAACCACAGACAACATGAGAAATGAGATTCAGATTCAATTTTGAAAGCTAGATTTGCTACAAGATCAATTTCTCATGTAGAAGAAAAGGTTTTGCTAACCCTTTACTCATAGTAGGCAGAGAGGATTATTCAGCATTCATTTAATAGAAGACTCAGAAGAGAAGAAAGATACAGAAGTGAATGAACAAGGAAATAAAAATGCAAAAACCAAATAAAACATAGATTGTCACATCAGAAGAGTTCCTTACATGCTGAGATGGTTGAATAATGACTCCAACTGGACACATCTTTTGGGCTATTTTCCTAAAATTTTTAATGATCCCTGACTTCTTAATCATGTTTTGTTTTGTTTTGTTGGTGGCTGGCCAGTATGGAGATCCGAACCCTTGATGTTGGTGTTACAACACCAAGCTCTAACCAACTGGGCTACCAGCCAGCCCTTAATCATGTTTTTGAATGAAAGCTTAGGTTGCTTAATATAATTAACTGGAATGGGTTTCACCCACTCATCGGGCATTTTCCCAAGTCTCTCCCCTGAATAGAAGAGCAGACCCTAGACCCAAGGCTTATAGGCACATCATGGCTGGCAGATTCGGGTGACTAGTGTGGGGTAGGCACACCGACTGCACCCTTTGTCCCCATGCCAAAATAAGGAGGGCATTATTCTGAGTCACCACTACCCACACCAGGTACTCTCAACCCCCTAAAGTAGATGACTCAATCCTTTCAGGTCAATGTTTTTCAAACTGCAAGTCACAACTAGCTAATGAATAAAAATCAATATACTGAATCTCAACCAGCACTTTTTAAAAATAGATCAAATAAGACATCAAAAAAGAAAATCAGGGTGCAGTGCATGGTTCCTCATATACTTGAGCAGACACAGTGACCAGTAGCAATCTGCATGATGATTATATCAAATGACTTTAAATGACCCAGGGCATTAATTTTTTTGCTCATTTTCTGATGTATGATGGGCACTTTATCAACACCCTAACAGAAGGATAACAGCATAATGTTTAACTTCATGTTTTATATACATAAATATATTTTTACAGTTAGTCATAAAGTGATGTGCAGAAGAATTTTAATCACTTTGAGGAAAAGTGTCAATCAAGTTTTGGAGAAGAAGTTTCAGCACGTTTTTTAGGAAAGACGTTAGACTTTTTTTTTTTTTTTTTAGTACATGACAACTGCAACATTTTCACTAAACTTAATGCAAATAAATTACTTTTAAAATGGGTCACATCAGTTCTACAAGAATATGAGCTAAGAAATGCTGAGGCATGTTCAAATTCAACAGCTGCAGCTCTAAGTGTAAATAATTACAACAGAGAGAGAAACAAACTCTGGTCAGCAAATGTTGATTTCATATGAAGAGCATTCTAACAAGAAAAAAAAACTATGCAAGAGTTTATATGACGTTACCAAATGTGCAACACTCAATGAAAACGGCAAGCTTTGTAGTCTAATGACAGTCTTATAAAATCTTAAAACTTTCAAAAGATACTTTTAAACCCAGAATGCTTAACTTTTCAATAAGCTCCTCAAATACTGTCAAAGAAAAAATATCAGGCTACTAGTAAAATTTCTTGATAATTCTATAACTATTAGTTAGAAAGCCTTATCCTTTCATTTGCTTAGATATCACTGGAAAACAGAAAATGGCTGACACTGTGGCTGAAAATTTATTCTTCTAGCATATAGGGATACTTTGTGAACAGGGTAAGATAAATTTGATGATAAATTTTAAAATATTCCTCTTAGTGATAACACAGTATCTCTTCAAATCTTTACTACTGCATGACATTTGGAAGTAAATGCTTAATATACACTTAGAAACCAGTATGGATTTTTGAGATCCAATTTGATAAGGGCACTTTTATCCAAAGTTGTGTAGATCTTTTCATTTATATCAGCTACACGTGGAGGACTTGTTGTATTGTGTAAATGTAATATCATATCCATCTGTATGAGATATATCTACAGAACTGGCAAAGTACTGCTCAGTCAATATAAAGTGAAAAATTGTTCCCCACTCCATGCTGACCTGAAAATCAGTCATATCCCATCTACCTTCTAGCTTTCACAAGTTCCATAGGAATCTCTGATCCCCTGAGGTGTACTCTCCACTAGAGATCCCAGTACTGGTGTTGATATATTTTCACCTGCACTTCTTTACTGACATTTCAATGGAATTTAGAGATGGTGAGGTGGTAGGCAAGTAGTCTTGAAGCAGACAAAGTTGATGGTTTTTGCATATGATACTACTCAAAGCAAGTGCAATGAAGTAGGCTATCTCAAACACTACTGGTAAAAGTGAAAATGGATATTTTCCTAGTAATAAACTGTAAGGAAATAATCAAGTTTCCAACAAAGATGTTTATTATAGAGTTTGTTTGTTTTTTTTTCCTTTTTGTCTTTTTTCGTGACCGGCAACGGATCGCAACCCTCAGTGTCATGCCCGTACCAGACCGGGACCGGCAACGGGATCGCAACCCTCGGTGTTGCTCCCGCCCCTCGCTCAGCCAGTGAGCGGCTGGTCTGTATGTGGGATCCGAACCCTCGGCGTTCTTTATTTTTAAAAAGGGTTTTAAATTTTTTCTCACATATCTTACAGGGGAATTAATAAATAAAAATATATATATAAATAATATTTATCAATAAATAAAAATCGTGTTAAAAATATTTAATGACGGGCCGGCCCGGTGGCGCACTGCTACAGTGCACCGCTTGGGAAGCGTGGTGGCGCTCCCGCCGAGGGTTCAGATCCCACATACAGACCGGCCACTCACTGGCTGAGCGAGGTGCGGGCGCAATGCCGAGAGTTGCAATCCCGTTGCCGGTCCCGGTCCGGTACAGGCGTGACACTGAGGGTTGCGATCCGTTGCCGGTCACGAAAAAAGACAAAATCAGATCCCACATACAGACCGGCCACTCACTGGCTGAGCGAGGTGCGGGCGCAATGCCGAGAGTTGCAATCCCGTTGCCGGTCCCGGTCCGGTACAGGCGTGACACTGAGGGTTGCGATCCGTTGCCGGTCACGAAAAAAAAGACAAAAAGGAAAAAAAAAAAAAAGAAAAAAGAAAAAAAATATATTTAATGAGAAGGAAAATCTTAATGATGTATTAAATGTAAAAAAGAAACAAAAAATAGAGTAAAATCCCAACTTTTTTAAAGAAACAAATAAGCAAACAAATGATTACAGAGAAAATATGAGAGTAGGATCTTGGTTTTATATGTGTGTATATGCGTTAATTTTAGACATGGCTTCCTGTGGTGAGTCATTTATACCATCTCCATCTTCATTATACCTATAGCTGCATTATGTAAATCACATTTTGGCTCAATAACATCATTTCTTTATAACCCAGGTAAACATCAACAGCCTGTAATTCCCTTGCCATATTCATTGTCCTCAAGTCCAGTGTACAACTCAGCTACCCCAGCATATGGGAGTTTAGCTACCAAACTTGATTTTAAATGCTACCAGTGTCACACTAAGTATAAGCATTGCCATGCTTCTGAACTTGAGTTTCTATTATGTGATGCCAGACTAACCAGCTATATCTTCAATGACACAGTCACTTACACGGGTTTGAACTGTACCTGAAATCCTCTCTTGCAGGCTCCCTCAATCTCATGGAAGTCATGCTCTGTGCACAGAGGGCAAGCTTCAGCACTCTCCCACAGGAAATAGAATGCACATCCATCACAGGTGCCTGCTGGACACTTGCTGAAATAAAAAATGAAAAACAGCAACAAAAACGACAGCTTTTGTAACATATTCAATCTATTCCAATCAACATTAGAGTGTCTATCACACACTGGGGAGCAGTGTGTGAATGTTGAGGAAGCAGACATGGAAAAAAAATCTAAAGGAGACAAAACTACAATGAGATAACACTTTGCACCCAGTAGAATGCCTAGAATCGAAAAGACAGATAATAACAAGTGTTGTGAGTATGCGGAGAAATTGCAACCCTCATACTTTGCCGATGGGAATGTAAAATGGCACAGCTGCTGTGGAAGAGTCTTGCAGTTTCTCAAACAATTAAACATGGCATTACCGTATAATCCAGCAAGTCCATTCCTAGGTATACACCCAAGAGAAATGAAAACATATGTCCACACAAATACTTGTATGTGAATGTTCATAGCAGCCTTATTTATAGTAGCCAAAAGGTAGAAATAACTGAAACGTTCATCAGCTGATAAATGGATAAACAAAATATATGTACAATGAAATATTACTCAGCCATAAAAAGGAATGCAGTCCTGATACATGCCAAAACTTGGAAGAAATATGCTAAGTGAGAGAAACCAGTCACAGATTTCCACATATTGTATGATGCCATACAATGATGAAATATATGATGAAAGTCCAGAATGGGGAAACCAATAGAAACAGAAAGTAGATTAGCAGTTGCTTAGGGTTGGGAAGGGGTCGAGGGCATAGGAAGGTGATAGTTAAAGGGTATGAGGTTTCTTTTTGAGGTAAGGGAAATATTCTAAAATTGAATGTGGTGACAGTTGCACATATCTGCGAATACACGAATAACCACTGAATTGTACACTTTAAAAGGGTGAATTGTGTGGTATGTAAATTATATCTCTATAAAGCCTTTTTAAAAAAATTTAAAAGAGACAGATGCAGATAATGACCAAAAAAAAAAAAAGCTCTGGGAAGGCTTCTTGGTGGAAGTGATATCTAAGCTGAATACAGAAGATGCAGCAGAAGTTAGTCAGAATAGAAGGGAAGCAAGCAAAGGAATTCCTGCCAGGGGGATGACATGGTGTCATGAGTTGATAAGAGATCACATGTGGGTCATTGTTGTTGGAGCTTTAAGAGCAGGGCAGGAACTAAGTTGTGAAAATCCTCATCTGTCAGAAAGGTTGTGATTTCTGTTTAGAGTAATGTACTTAGGCAAGGTGCTTTGGGGAACAGAATGATGCACAGGACGATGGTCTTAGAGGTTTGGGGAAGGACATGATCACAAAATTGTCTAAAGTGAAAAAACAAACCAACCAACCACCAAGTCAACACACAACTCAGTGATACAAACGATTTTGCAATCCTGGCTTTCCTTGGCCTGGTGCAACTTCTAAAGGTGGCTAACTTCACCACTGTGCAGATAATGGGTAGTCTTAGACACAGATGCAGGACCACTCTGAACTAACCACCAAACAGGGCCTGAATGGAAACTTCTTGAAACTCTACTTTCTGATGGGCCGGCCCATTACATCAACTTGCTTCTTTCATTTTAGGGACAGATAAACAAAGCATGGCTCAAAAATTAACCTGCTGTTACTGTGTATCAAATCCTTACTGACTGAAGCCAGAGGCTATTTGGAATGGTTCTAGTGAGAATGGCTGTTCTGCTCATGAATTCATTAAAACCAGGCAAATATTGTTCTCTTAGTTTGTCTACCACACTTCCAGCTCCCTTAAGTCAAGCCATGTAAATTTAGGCTTTTCCCTGAAAACCCCCTTCAGACCTCAGCTGGTGCTGAGTACAGATGTCCTGAAACACCTAGCAAAAACATAGACACAATGATAATAAGAAGACAAAAAACACCCCCTTCAAATGCCTTTCTAATCGTACACAGTCTAAAACTATAATTTTCAGTCTACCAAAGTAAAATTTCAGACTCTTAGTTTAGAATATGAACATTTTAAAAATCTACTTGTCCAAAAATTGACTGCATTTTTACATGCCCATCTTTCCAAAGTGCCCATGTGCTAGAGATAAAGCAGACATGGACAGGAAGTAAATAAAAGCAACATTTTTTAGAATATGAAACAACAGAGGCCCAGAATTATTTGTTAGAGCGAAGAAAAATGGCAAATGGTGACTCTTAAAAAATAGATTAACTCTTATCTGCCTTAATTTCTATATTTGTAAAAAAGGAGTAATGAATATTTTCAGACTAAGAAACAAAGAGTTTGGCTGATTAGCTTAGTTGGTTAGAACACAGTGTCATAACACTAAAGTCAAGGGTTCGGATACCCTTATCGGCCACCCACAAAAAAAAAAAAGGGTGAAAATAATAATAAGTACAACAGATGAAAAAATGCCACATAAAATATTATCTATACGTTCCACCTAGATCAGTAAGAGCAACTCAAAATTGTTCTTTTTTAAAGATTGGGTGACCAATTAGAAAAATTCTTCAAGAGCACCATTATTTGTACAACAATGACTTGCAGAAGTAATTACACTTATCTGATCATTTAGCAAAAATTACCAATAAGCTTTCCTGCCCAAATTTCTTCTCAAATTATTTTCTACTTTACCTTTCCAACACAGAGAAGTTTTAAAGGTGTGGGGGGGGGAGAGAAGTGAACAAACTATTTATTTTGGGAAAATAGAAGAGTAAATCTGTTAACATTTAAGAAAAAAAGAACAAATTTTTTTTTTAAAAAAAGGAGAAAATTGGGCCGGCCCGGTGGCGCACTGCTACAGTGCGCCGCTTGGGAGTGTGGTGGCGCTCCCGCCGAGGGTTCGGATCCCACATACAGACCAGTTCCCGCTCACTGGCTGAGCGAGGTGCAGGCGCAGCACCGAGGGTTGCGATCCCGTTGCTGGTCCGGTCCGGTACGGGCGCGACACTGAGGGTTGCGATCCGTTACCGGACACGAAAAAAAAAAAAGGAGAAAATTAATCAATGTTATAAAAACCTTGGAGAGAAGACTTAGATTACTATTCTAACTGGACTTTCAAATGATTGTGTGTTTTCCCACAAACGACTAAACTCTTCCTTCCCACTGCCTCATTTTTGTAACTTGTCAAAATCAAATGGCTGCTATACTGCCTTCGCAGAGTGGTTACAATGGATAAAATGAAAGAACAATTTTGGAAAGTTTTAAAGCACTGCAAAAAGTATAAAAGACTATTAACAATGCACATCACTTCCTAATGAACTGACAGAACTTCAGAAACTGCAACAAGGAAAAAAGATCAAGACATTGATGTAATTTATAAAGCTGCCATTAGATGTCAAAACACTACAATGATTCAGTGCCTTTTCTTGGTAGATCTCGCTTTTTAGAAGATACTCTTATGTTAAAAGTAGTTTAGAATCAATTCTTTAATTCTTTTAACCCAATGAATCATTTAAAACGTAGAACATCCAAATTTGATCCTTTGTTATAAACCTAAAGTTTCATAATTTGAATCAGGCTTTCCCTGTGAACTGGCAGGAATATATGAAGCAATAATAATTTCAACAGCACTCATTTATAGAATGAAAATTTTAAAGTATAAATTGAAAAGTATAAGAGAAAAATTCCTCCTACTAAAAAAAAAAGCATATAGTAAAATAGATAAATGCTTTATCACCAAATATTTTAAATACTTTTCCCTTTGATTACCTGTGCCACCACCATCTCCAGCACCTCACCCCAACTTTTTAAATCTGGAATGCTTAGGTGTGACTAACTGTGCTTCTTTTATAACGTTTGGTTTACACAATCACCACAGAAACCACTGAGTAAATGTCTAACAAGGCACTACACAGTCATGGTTATAACTGGGACATGGGAGGCTGAGATTTTACAGGATTACCAGATGTGCTGTGAAGACCAGGTAGAGAAAAGACCAAATCAAAGGAAAGCCAGGTGGACCTCTATTAGGTTTTATCGGTAAATGAGCAACAGACTTCCCAGTTTCCTTACTTTGCTTCTAGTATTGCCTTATTAGTTGGGCTGGCACTGGCAACATGTAAGAATTCAGACGCATCTTTTTTTAAGAAGTTAGGTCTTGTATTCTAAAATGGGATACATTTCCTCAGGAGATAACTGAACTGAGCAACGAGCTGTTAGTGTCGACTGTTAAATAAGTCATCTTTCCTAAAGCAGGATCTCCTTGTTCATATTATGAATCCGTGGAGAAGAATCTTTGATTATGAACTACTATGATGTGATAATCTATTATTAACTGGTTGGACAGTTCATAAGTTAGTGTAAATTTGTTTTGCCAAAACTTCATTCAAAATCCAAAGTTAAGGGCCGGCCCGGTGGCGCACTGCTGTAGTGCACCGCTTGGGAGTGTGGTGGCGCTCCCGCCGAGGTTTCGGATCCCACATATAGACCGGTTCCCGCTCACTGGCTGAGTGAGGTGCAGGAGCGACACCGAGGGTTGCGATCCCGTTGCCAGTCCCGGTCCAGTACAGGGGTGACACTGAGGGTTGCGATCCGTTGCCGGACACGGAAAAAGACAAAAAAAGGAAGAAAAAAAAATCCAAAGTTAAAATAAATTTATCTATGTTGTCAGTATGTTTCAGATCCTTCTGGAGTTCATCTCAGGAGACTGGGGGGAAAGGCCGTACTCCTGTATGCATAGAACATTTACCATTTGTGCCAGGGCACTATTGTTGCTGAACTTCTTTCATGAGGGGCTTCTGTGGATTTCTTGAGATTCCCCTATGTCAGGGTATTCAGACTGGCATCTTCTGGCACGAGTGATGCTGCCTCTAACCAGCTGCTGGTGTTTCCCTCAGCTTTGACTTCTCAGAAAACAGCCTATCTCTGCTGAGAATGCCTTGTCATTTGCAGAAAGTCCCCTTATGTGGGGTCCTTAAAACACTATTGCATCTTGCTTCAATTTTGTTTGCCTTGCGGCTGGAGAGTATAAATTGCTTATCACTGTGTCTTAGTCCTTTCAGGCTGCTATGACAAATTCACTAAACTGGGTAGTTTATCAACAGCATAAATTTATTTCTTACAGTTCTAGAGGCTGGGAAGTCCAAGATCAAGACGACAGCAAAATCAGTGTCTAGTGAGGTCTTGGTCTCTGTACCATAGACAGTGCTTTCTTTCTGCGTCCTCACACGGTGGAAGGGGCTAACTAGCTCTCTGGGGTCTCTTTTATAAAGGCACTAATCCCACTTGTGGGTAGAGCTATCATGACCTAATCACCTCCCAAAGGCACCACCTTCTAATACCATCATCTTGGTATTGGTATTAGGTCATGCTAATTCGGCATATGAAATTGGGGGAACACAAATATTCAGACCATGGCAGACTAAGTTTGAACACAAAATTTTTACCCATAGATCTTAGATTCAATCTCCTGCAAAAATGTCCCTTTCTATCCTAGGTTCATTACCAAAACCCATCATTTGATCAAGACCTGGACAAACTAAATTAACTGACAATCCCTAGTTTCTCTTATCTATAGACTCTATATCTTTTTTTTTTTTCCTTTTTGTCTTTTTTCGTGACTGGTAACGGGATCGCAACCCTCGGTGTCATGCCCGCACCGCGCTCAACCAGTGAGCGGACCAGTCTCTATATGGGATCCGAACCCTCGGCGGGAGCGCCACCGCGCTCCCAAGCACTGCACTCTACCGAGTGCGCCACCGGGCCGGCCCTAGACTCTATATCTTTAATGAAAAAAAATCAAGTTTTGTCATCTTTCTTTCATAATTGATCTTAAAACTTTATGAATATTTTTTGCTATTTTTATATCATGTGTTAAGATTACTTATTAGTGTTTGAATTACATAATTTTAGCAATTCTGTATTAGAATTTTTACATTTCTTGATCATAATGGCTTTTAGTTTCCACTAATGTTCATAATGCTTATATATGTTTCCTTATTTTTTAATGTTCTAAGAACATATCTGGATTTAATGTTTTGTGTTCTATTACCATTTTAATTTAACTTGTACAGATTTACTTATCTATTATCTGTCCATAAATGGTTCAGAGAAAAAAGAAAACAAGGAATCCATTTAATCATCATTTTCTGGTCTTACCTTCTTAAAATGGGTAGACTTTTTGGCTTTACCAGTCCTTCTCCAAAGACCAAAGAAAATACTACATTAGCATTCAACAGATCCGATGACTTTGATAGAGAGACTCTCAATCAGGGCCTGTGGAATAAACCCCTGGAGTGTTTCACCTCTGAACATTATCAAGATAAAACTGTGAAACATCACTTTTGTGAGAAACAATATTCCCAGAGGCTACATTGATAATGAAGATGAATTTGGATTTTGAAAGATGCTTTGGCAAAACAATTTTAGATTGTCTTATAAACTACCCAAGCAATTAAACATAGTCATAAGTTGAAAGAGAGAGAAATGATGGTTTTCTCTAACTCATAAGATTAATAAAGATGCTGTGTAAGGAAAGATGACTCATTTAAAAGAAAGCACCAATAACTTGTAGATCAGTTAAGTTATCCTCTGGGATAAACATGATATTTGCCTCTTAGTGTGCTTCTTTGCAAATCTCTGCACATGAGGAATTGGAGGCGGAAAATGGGCAAGATAAAAGCAGGACAGCAGGAAATCTTTCCATCTTGACTGTGCCACTCTATAGCCATACAACCCGGAGCAGCAGTGCTTCCTACTCTGTAAAGTAAATGGGTTTGACTAAAGGATCTCATAGATGCTGTATCTCTATTATCAGAATAAAAATGGTTCCTTTTGCCTGCTTTCTAACAAGAAAATTGTTATTATAATTGTTTAAACTTTAAAATTTCTTATGTTTTGGAAAGAGCCATTTAGACAAAATGCTTAGATTTAAATTCTTCCAGAGCCTCCAGTTTCTCTATCTACCTGAGATCATAATTAGAGGTTTGGGAAGCCTTTTAGGCAGAGGCTGGAGAGGCATCTATTTAGGGATTTTAGCAGTCTACTGTGTTAGCAATTTAGTCTCTGCCCAAGATGCAAACTGCACAAGAAAATCTCCGAAGTCCACTCCAGCTGTCAGATTTCATCTGCCACAAACACCAAGCTGTGAAGTTTTTATCTAAAATGTCTCACACTGTCCAGACACTTTATGAAATTAGAAAGCAACTGCATTTGCCAGACCAAACAGACAGGTTGGGGGTTCCAATTGCAGACGAGTAGACAGCCCAGGTAATTCGCTGTTCCCTCTAATTTCTTAGGCAACACACAAAGAGCAGAAATTTCCCCATTTCTCCTGCCTCATTCACTTTTTTTCAAGACATTCTCATTTTCCCAGGTCAGCAAGATATAGAACCCCAACCAACATTACTACTGCTAAAGTCGCCTTTGCCTGGTCTGCCAAGATTATTGGCAAAGAAAGGAGAATTCCTGGGAATGGCATACCCTCCACACTGCCAAACACTCCCTCTGAGATTTCTTGGTCAGCATATGAGGCTTCTCAAGGCAAGTGTCTGGCTAGCACCTCCCTCTCTCTCGCTTGTAAATTTTAAAGCTCAAAAAAAATGCAAAGTCAATCTTTTTCAGAACGAGCCTAAGAATCTGGCTCTGTTAATATCTTTTTCCCGTTAGTAGAAAAATCTTTATTTAGCCCTACAGCTAACACACTCTAATTATTTCAGAACAAGGTGCTGTTTCTCATGTTCTGGTCCCCGAGCTCCCCCTTGTGCCCTGATGGGAAATTAACTCAAGAAAGAACTAAAGGTCAGCACATCTAGACACATTTAGTAGCTCCTGAGACTTCAGTGTGCATCAATTATAAATAAAAGTTTATCAACATATGGGTGAAGGATTCCACGCTGTAGACCGAGACATTTTGAATTAGCTTTAAATAACACAAAAATGCAAAACAAAGTCTGAGATTCTATCTCAGGAAAAAATAAGCCAAATCTCCAAAATGTGGGTTAAGACAAATGATTTCCACATTTTAATATGCATCAGAATTGCCTTGTGTTTATAAAAATATTTCTGTGCTCAACACCCAGAGATTCTGTAGATTTTAAGGAAAGCCCAGAAATCAATTTTTAAAATAGATACCCCAAGGTATTCTGCTGCAAGTCATCTTGAGAAATGCTGGCAAAAACAGTTAAATTCTCTAAGTGGCAAAGATTGCTGGAGGTCAAAAAAGAAGCTTAACTTTTCCTCTCCTTGCAAGGAAAAATTCAGTTTCTAGACGGCATCATTTACCCTCTGAGATTATTTTCTTTATTGCATTAAGGCACCAGAACACAGATTGGGAGACTTAGAGTGATTTACTTCCTAACGGACAGACCTAGTCTTTAATAACATCATCTGCTTGAGTCAGAGACCTGTAGGAGACTGGAAGCCATGGTAGACTAGTCTTCGGAGCCAGGTAGACTCCTAGAGACTAGACCCAGAGAGGTTAATTGCTAGGTCCAAAAAAAAATCTCAGAGTGCCACAGGAAATAGAATAAGCACCTGAACTCAAAGCTGTATGGTGAAATATCAGAGAATGATTTTAAAAAATGCTTTTATTGCTGGAACCTCTGAGCACAAATTTTCATACAGAAAGTGTGGTTTGCTGCCTTGGCTCTAGCCTGGACGCTGGCAGAGGGACCTTCTTCCACGTGATGCCTTGAGCATCAGTCTCCCTCTGTTCCTTCCACTGATGTATATTACCTTTGATTATGTACTCATCTCATCACATTCTTCTCTCACCGTGAATAGGCGAAAAGAATAATTAATTCATAGGTCTATGAGAACCAAAGAAATTCAGTTGGTGAGAAGTGAATACTAATATGCCTTTACTCCCAAAAATAAGCCCAAAATACTGTTACCACTGTAATTATTTTTAGAATACACAAACAGTTAAAGCAGCGCTCAGACCACCGATTTCCAGTCCTGATGTGACATAAGCAAGATAGCTTAAAATCACTCAACGGTTATCGTGAAACTATCAAAAATAAAATTATCAGCCATGTTTTTAAAACTATATATTTTTGCTGGTTTGATGGAGAAAAACCTGTGAATCAATCTATGATCCAAAGGCATCTTAACCCTAAAAATATTAGAACTAAATAATCTACATACAGAACAATGAATAACTGTGAAAAAATAAAAATCAAGAGACATTTAAGTCTCACTCATGACACTAACGCAGTCTAAGTTGAAAGTTCTTGTGAGTCTATGAAATTGCTATTTTCTTCTAGTTTTCCTAGCCAAAGCAAACTGTATTAGTCAGATCTAGACTACAGAGAGCTGTTGCCTCAATGCCAATCAGTTAAATGAACAATATAATGTATTTTATATAGGTCACACTTATCTTGTAATTCTTACACCATTAATCAAAAAACTGAAGAGTTGGAAATGGATCGTACAAATTATCCATCCTGGCCCCCAACCCCTTTCAGAGAAAGAAACTATGACTCTGAGATTAGATTACTTAATCAAGATCACCCAGCTTGTTAATTGTTGATCCAGTACTATAATCCAGGAAAGTTCCTAATCTAGCTCACTAGGAAATTGAGGCTAAACAGTAAAAATAAATACATGAATATAAACTATGCGATTAATTGTATATTATTTGAGTAATTTTCAAGAGAATTAGATACTCAAGGCAAATAGGACAAGAATATGTTGAAAAAGAGGGTGGGAAGTATTGAGATTGGGCAAGGACCAATTCCCCATAACAGGTGCGCAGCACATCCCTACAACGAAAATCTATGGATTCCTCTGTTCTCTTTCTGCTTTAGCTCCGTGGAGAATATGTTTAAAATAGTAAGACTCAGGAATGTTTTTCTTCCTCATAATAAATACAAATGTGGAATAATCATAAGAATACCTGGGGACTGAAATCATTCCTGCTCCAGGTTTAGTAGGATTACACCTCATTTTCACAGCGGTTGATCGGCCATTAACACAAGAAGTTGTCGTTGTGGAAGACCTATCATAAGGCAAATAATATTTTTAAAAACAGATATGATACAGATTACAAAGACAAAAATAGAATGTGTATAATTGCTCTTATGCTTTATGACCAAATACAAAAAATGCATTAAAGTTCACTAATTTAGAATTTTAATATAAATTCAGCTCATTTATTTTCACTGCCTATGAAAAGTTGACTATTTTCCCAGCAAAGTGATAAGCTATCATCAAGGTATTTAGTGAAGCTATTATAATTTTAATCGAAATCATAATCAAAAAAATTTTAAGGGAACAGGGTCAATCTACTTAGGCTGATGTTTTGATGTGTGAACTGTAAACAATTACTGCCTAGGCAATGAAGTAAACATATATATTTGAGAGAAATTATACAAGGCTTTCAAAATATTATATGTTTCCTACTTTTTGCTAAGTCTTATTTAAGAATTAATTACTGATTATCTATTAAGTATAAGTTACCATGTTAGGCACCCTCAAGGGGCATAATATATCTTCTTTGATACTAGAAACTTGCAATAAAATCCGCATGGATTTTATTTCCCATTCTGGATTGAAAGTATATGATTATATGAGTTCCTTATATGAGTTTCTTTTGATTAAGAAAAAAAACAGATAGTCAAAAGCAGCAGCATCTTCACTTACTTATAAAAGAAATGCACATCTGGTATTTGGCTTGGTGGAACTGGGAACATATCTTCTTTTATATCAATATTTTGCAATGTGGTTTCAACTGTCACTCCTAAATGACATTTAAAAAGAAACTATTAAGCAATATGGAAAAATTAGGTTTATTTAGTCTCTGTATATCTGAACAAAAAAATAGCTTTACTTTGATAACTGTCATTTTACCATAAATATTTTATTAAATTAATGCATTCATGGTAAGAATAAGAAACTTTCCAAAATCTCCAGAATAAAAAAGAAAACCAGAATCTCTAGCTTGTAGTTTTGCTTAAGTTATTTCACTTCCCTGGGCCTTATTTCCTGAATCTGTAAAATTAATGCAGTAATTTTGATGATCTATAAAATCCTTTCCAGTTCTAACATTTCAAAAATCAACTATTAAAATTGTCATCCTCTGTTGGGTTTTGCCAAATGAGTAGATCTGTTTTGCTAATATAGCTTTTTATTCACATTCAATATAGACATATTTGACAAAGAAAAATTTTTGTGCCCTAATAATTTTCAAAAAAATAACTCAAAAATTTTCTTAACATAATAAGCAGGAAATCAGGGCATTTTTCCTATTTCTTGTAGGCAAAATGATGGCGGAGCCAAAATGCAAACAGTTACAGCAACCTTTGCTTCTGCCACAGAGTTCTGATGCTGAGCACAGGCCCAGTAACTGACCTTGGTGCTGAAATTTAAAGTTAAATCCTCTAGAGTCTATAGCAATGGTTCTCCAATCTGCCTGCACATCAGAATCACATGTGAAGCTTGTTAAACCCATAGATTTCTAACCCCCGCCCCAGAGGTTCCAATGAATTTTATCCCTAAGAATCACTAATTAGAGGTCTAGATTTTTCTTAAAACTTTTCTGTAACTGCCAGAACCACAGAGACAGAAAGGGCACATGGGGAATAAAACTCAGCACCCTCACCTTAGTTACCTGGCACCAGCTTACCACTGACATGAAAAAAGATGATAAAAACTGGTGGCATATATTATGATTTAGGTTTACATTGCTTGTTTACTATTCTTATCTTGTTTTTAGTTTTGGCTTTTAAAATTATTTTGCCTCTTAAACTCAGAGAGTCTGATGAAAGGCACATACGCTCAGAAAACATCATACTGCATATGAGTTAATCCATAAATTCTGAAGCTTCCTGTACTCTCTAAGACTGATCAGCAGACCCAACTTGTAGGAGCTTTTTTAACCATTAATGTGGACCTTAATCATCTATGGTAAATACCAATGCAATGACAAGCTATCAGGACCATAACTGTAGGGTAAATGTATGCGTGCATACGTGATCCAAAGGAAACTTACCTAAAAATGTATCTGCCAGAATGATGGATTGTGATGATAAGGCTGCTCGGAAACCCTTACTTTCAGAAGGAATAATAGTTGACTGGCATATAAATGCTCCTACCAAATTCGTGTAATCATCTGATCCTGCCACCATTTCCTTTACTGTAAAGTCAGTTATATTGTTGGTACAGAGAGCCATCTTCTTCCCCTAGGAGAAAGAAGTCATAAAGGAGAGGTTTTATTGAATGTCAGTTTCCTTTTTTTTTTTTTGTCCTTTTTGAGACCGGCCACACCGCGCTCAGCCAGTGAGCGCTGGGAGCGCACCGGTCATCCCTATATAGGATCCGAACCCGCGGCGGGAGAGCAGCTGCGCTCCCAGCGCCGCACCCTCCCGAGTGCGCCACGGGCTCGGCCCTGAATGTCAGTTTCTAAACTAGTGACTCTGCTGGAGCAGTGGCTGTCTCCTCACCACAGAGAGTCTGATTTAACTGATCTAGTGTGAGGCCAAGGCACCAGTATTTTTTGAAAGCTCTCAAGGCAATTCCAGCGTTCAACCAGTGTTGAGAGCCACTGCAGTTATATGAATACGGTAATTCAAGGCTGCACTGATCTTCCCACTACAAGCATCATTGGTGCTGGATAAAAGCCATTTAATTTGTTTAAATAAATATACTATAGTCCCACTACAAAGGACTATATAGCTTGCTCCATAATTTCTACAAAGAAATGTAAAAAGAAAAATGGGAAAATTATTTTATTGGCCTTAAATGTGGAATATGTACAGATGGGCATTTTTTAAAGTATAAATAATTTCTCTTAATGCACCTAGCAATTTTAACCTACAAATTTTTCTTCCACCAGGCCTTCTCACCACAATATGGGTACAATATATTTTTACTCAGCTTAAATTAAATTATTGAATCCAAGAAGAAGCAAAGGAAAGGAGCAGAGAGAAATTACTGAGGAAACAGGAAAATATCAGAGACTAAAAAAGGAAAGAATAAAAAGGAAGTAAAAAAGAAGAGGAAAAGAGGAGAGAAGATGGACAGGGACAGCATGATACAAGAATAAGACTGATGGGGCTGGCCTGGTGGCGCACTGCTACAGTGCGCTGCTTGGGAGCGCAGCGGCGCTCCCGCCGAGGGTTCGGATCCCACATACAGACCGGCCGCTCACTGGCTGAGCAAGGTGCGGGCGCAACACTGAGGGTTGCGATCCTGTTGCCGGTCCCGGTCCGGTACGGGCGCGACACTGAGGGTTGCAATCCGTTGCCGGTCATGAAAAAAGACAAAAAGGAAAAGAAAAAAAAAAAGAATAAGACTGAGAACTGTAATAATGAAATTAATCTTATTCACTGCTTCACACAGTATCTGGCACACAACAGCTCTTTAATCTATATTTATTAATTGAGTGAACTGAGTGACTAACCAATCTAGTGGGTGTGTTGAATAACCCCATGTAAAATCAGGACAGGACAAATGTCATACCATATAAAATTTATAGATCCTTTTGTTTGAAAATTTCTGTGGTCATCAGATCTTTTTTTATTTCCTTTGTACAAAGTTTAGAACAGTATCTCAATTGCAGATATAGAAAGAAACATCAGAAAAACACCTTATAATGTTTTTGCCTTTGCTAATAGTATATACCTACACACTTCCCAACCCCAATCTGTATGTCCATAAAATTATTGGATATATACTCCTGCAATTCTCCCAATTATCAGTATCAACTAAGGTTCTGCTTCTTCCCACAGAAAATAAAATCCCATTATTTATTAGCAGAGGTACTTTAACTGACATTTATCCTTGCATGTCTCCTTTTTCTTTCTGACAAATTTCTTGGAAGTCTTTTTCTTTTTAAAACACAAAATTGACAATATAAGTAAAACTTCCTCAAACTATGATTACTTGCCTAAAAAAGCAGGTAGGATTGACAAGTCTGGCCCACTTTTACAAAAATGAAAGATCCTCAAAGAACTTACACTATAGCTCCAAACTTTGGGGTTCAACTGACAGAATAAGAGCTTTGATGGACTTAGAATTAGTCAAGCTTACCCCTATGGAGAAAGCTGCTGATACGCTAGGAAGCAACAGGGGATTTTAAGCAGTCAAAGCTCAGTTTCTGACACTTTGCTGCCAGCTTTTACAAAGATTTTATTTGTCCATCAACACGGAAAATGTCAACTCGATCAGAGCTGAAATATAGCTCAATCTCACCTTGACAGCCAGAACTTACCTCATGTCCACATAAACTAATATTGAAGAAATGGAAGTATTTTGTTCCTTTGGACGTAAAGCTGGGGCCATTCATTAACGAGCCCATGCTGCTGAGGTTGCTAAAGTCATAGTGCAAACTCTGATTTTCTTTTTCATGGTAGAAAAAGCAGTCACTATAGCAAACTGAGTGGTCCTTTGATTAAAGAAGAAGAAACATAAAGAAACAACATAACAAGAAAGAATTAGCTGCTACTAAAAATGTGTTTCAAAAAAAGTTCTAGGTATAAAAACTATTTCAGTAATTTGATCTTAGTTATAATATGAGGGTACATCAAAAAGTTCATGGAAAGATTTCTATCATCACTCAATTCTATTTTTCTGTGAACTTATTATCAAGCTTACATAGAGAATTTCTAAACTCTAACTAGGCAAAGTTCAGAAGATTGAGAATTTTTTTAAAAGTCAGAGTAAAGGTATTCTTAAATTAGTTTCTTGAAAAAGTTTCTTGATATTTTAAGGGCCAGCCCCGTGGCTCACTCCGGAGAGTGCTGCCGCAGGTTCGGATCCTATATAGGGATGGCCCATGCGCTCACTGGCTGAGCGTGGTGCAGACACCACCGTGCCAGGGGTTGCAATCCCCTTACTGGTCAAAAAGAAAAGATATTTTAAGAAGTAGCCAAACTTCCCTGTTATATCAGTTTAAACAGGCAATAAAACTGCTTTTGTCTTTCACCCATAATATAGCACCAATCTTTGGTCTTAAATGTTGTATGATACAATAGCTGCTCCCCAGATTACTGCTATAGCCACACTATTATTTGATCTACCTTAACAATACACAGGAAATCAGTCTTAATATTTTTGGAAAGCATTATTATTTGGATGCTTTTCTTAACATATTACATCCCTAGTAACTAGTACTTTCATGGTGCATACTAAGTGGTCAATAAATGTAAGAGGAGAAAAAACAGGAAAGGGAATGAAAAAGTCTTTTTTTTTCCAGAATAAATAGCAACTTCATAGCTCCTAGAGAAACATTAAGGGGAACATTTGAGTTTCTCTATTAAAACATGCTTTCATAGCGATAAGTGAAATGCAGATCCACTCACCTGAGTGCTTTTACTCCCAGGCCCACATGGAATACAAGCCTCCTTGCCATAGACCTGATGTATGGACAGGTAGGTGTCAGGTGGACACTCCTTGCACTGGTTGGTTTCTTTCTCAATGTAGTGGCCTGGGGGGCAGGGGACACACGATGAGCCCGACTGTTCAGAACCGAGGGCACAGGCACGGCATGAGGACGCCACCCCATCAACTGCATTAGTGGCTGTGATAGAATAAATCTTCACCATGTCATTGATGAACCGTCTATTCTAAAAAGAAAGCAGAAAGTAATGACTTCTGCCTTGGGGCTTAGCTGTACAACCAGATATGTCTTATGTTGATATCACCAAAATAACTAAGCAGAATGTTTCCAGCCTAATACAGGTTGAATATCCCAAATCCCAAAATCCAAAATGCTCCAATATCTAAAACTTTCTGAGTGCTGACATAACACTCAAAGGAAATGCTCATTGGAGCATTTTGGATTTCAGATTTTTGGATTTGGGATGTTCAACTGGTAAGTATAATGAAAATATTCTGAAATCTAAAAAAATCCAAAATCCAAAACACTTCTGGTCCCAAGTATTTCAGCTAAGGGATAATTAAATATCATTTGTAATTGACGATGGATTAAAAGCACACTTATTTGGTTCTTCTTAAAAAAAATTGACACAACAAGCTATTTTCACAGTAATGGAATTCTAGGAGTTTTGCCACATTGCCAGGAAATATGTCATAATTGGTATAAACACAGGTGTATTTATACTTTACATCTGGAGGAGCTGGTATGTTTAATAGAGGAGTAACTTTGTCTCCCATCATATTTATTCAAATATAAGCCTAAAGTAAATGATGCAATAGGGTGGTGACAGTGTTATAGGGTGGAAAAGCCTTGGACTAGGGATTAGAATGTCTTGGAAGACAGGACTCCAGACCTCGCCCAAACACTAACTGTGAAATATTGATACAATCACATCACTTCTCTGAACCTTCCTTTCCCTCTCTAGTCCCTTTCCTAACCAGCGTATTCTCATTCTACTGAAAGGATGCAGAATAGAAAACAAAAACCCGAGTCTTACTATATTATTTCTTCCTGTGACACTGGGTCAGTTTAAGGTCTGGTTTCATCAAGCAGCGGACTTCACTCTATCAGTACAGAGCAGTGTCACCCCAGACTACTTAATGCTTTTTGTCTGGAGCAAAGATAAAGGTAAGGCAAGGAAGAGGTATTACATAGCACGTTCATGCCCCTTGGAAAAACACAACTGAAGTCAAATAAAGCCTGGGAAATGGGTTCCCCACTGAAAACCTAAGAGAAAATAGAAAATGCTCTACATTTGCCACCATAGCACTAAGGTTACTTCTGAACAAGTGGTTTACCTTGTTCTCACCTTGGGAAGGTCACGTCTATGAAAATCTACAAAAGTAACAGTACTACTACTATTGAAACATACAATGGAATTTACGTAGGGGAAGATTACGTCTATTCTAGCGAGGAAAGTAAAAGAAAGGAAATGAGTCTGTGTGTTAACCCAATCATGTGTACGTACACATTCTCCAGGCTGTAAAAGGTGATATTACTGTAATGAAAAAAACAAAACAACACCAGTTAATGGCTCCTCGACAAATGTCAGATCACTCAGATGAAGAGGAAGAAAGTGACCAACCTTCTCAAAAAGGTTTAAAAATAAGTTTTTAAATAACTACAATTAGATTTTCCTTCTCTTAAGCTTCAAGCAACTATATTTGTTGAGTTCAGAATAATACAAAGATACATTGTATCATTCCATTTTATACATTCTTACTCTCAAAAAATAAAAATTTATCATTTTTTTGCATAGTACTTTTTTATTGGTTATGAATAGTCATGAGATACAAAGCTGATTGTCACCACTCGTGCCCAAGATATGATGGCCAGATCCATACTTTTTATATCAATCCATTTTATAACCAGATGGCTGATTCCACATCAATAAAAAGCTATCTTTTCCTCCAGATTTGAGTGATCACTTTGCATGCATCTCCACAAGGGGGCATCATCTTTGTGTTTAAAAGAAAAAAAAAAAAAAAAAAAAAAACTTGGAACTTACATCTTGACCCTGATTAGTTCTCTGGAAGGCCCATGTAAATGTGAATGTTGCATTCTTGAAGATGACGTGAGTGTATGCTTGTTTTTCTTTCGTTCCACCCCACGATTCCACCACATTGGTACTTTTTCTATTAATATCCTAAAACACAGTGGGAAAAACATAAAATAAAACACAAACTCAGACACATGTATATATTACAAATACGTATTTGTATTGAGAGTAAATCTTGTAGGGTTCAGGACTATTTATCAGCAAAGCCGATAACCCTAAAACTCTCAAAACTTCCCTTCAAGTCTGCACAAGCACCTGACTAAGTAATTACAATGTATCAGTCATATAATCGATATGACTTGAAAGAGATCTCAGATCATAGTATGTTTAACCATTGGTCTTTTTGTTGTTGTTTTGTGTGTATATGTGATTCAAGCTTAGGAAATACATTTAGAAGGAAAAACATAATTCCTCAAACTTCTCACAATAAACTTCTGGAATCCTCATAGATTGGAAAGTCTTTCCATTTTTATCTTTTTCCTTGAAAGATTGTGATTGACAGGCAGCACTTGCACAGGAATTTTAAGTTCCCCCTGAATTATACTTGCATTTTCCAGACTTATCCAAGTATAGACTAACCAGAATGTTATTTTGTATTCATGAAATATTCTCTTACTTATACCTGAATTTCAAAAGGTTTAATTTTTATTTCTGATTTCTTTGGCTAAATTCCAGATTTAGAATAATCATACAAATTTGTGATATTCCAACAAATATGTTTTTATTAACATTGCTAGAAAGTAAATATAATAAGTCATCCAAATAATATAATATACATCTAATTTATTTAATTGAAAACCAAGGTTAACCATGATTTTTATAATTAGTTTTCCCTATAGAACCCCTAATAAATGACTTAGGAACTTGGATGAGCTTCCATTAGTTATTTGGGATGTTGGCAATGTGGTGGCACGAGCTCAAGACACATCTCTTTTTCTTCCTATGTCATAAATATAGGAATCAAACATGTTACAAAATAATCAAATATGCTATACACAGACATGTCTTGAGTTCGCACCACAGATAGGAATAACAGAAAATGTTTGTCGTACATTACAGAAATCCCCACATTACCAAACAACCAAATCATCATACCTGTCATTTCCAGAAAGGATACAGATAGCACTCTATTAATCATCATCTTTCTGGATTATAATAAATGGAACTGCATTACTGCAAATAATACCACCTTACATTTATAAAGCATTACTTGATATTCAAAGCATTTTTATGTTATTTAATTTGACACCTCCAACAATCCTGTGAGAAGACCTGTGACATTATGATTTTTTTATATATTGATTTTCATCCACAGTTCCTGGCTCACCAAGGCAGGACTCTAATCTTCCTTTGCCTTTCTGTCTTAGAGCTGGCCATAAAGAAATTCTCTGACCCACCTTTTCTGATTGTAGATCATAAGACCCCCATTTCAAAAGGGGTCCTGCCCCGTGCCCGGGAGGAAGGAATGCTGCACAGAGAGGCCAAGAAGAACCTGAACAAACAGGCCCTGCTGGGTTTCCCCACCCAGCCTGTTACTGTTAGATCAGACCCTTTGTTTCCAATCACATGTCTACACGGTTGTCCATGCTTCAATCATGCCTATGTAATAAAACTTCTGTAAAAACCCAAGAGCACAGGGTTTGGGAAGCTTCCGGACAGCTGAATATGTGGAGGTTCCTGGAGTGTGGTGCACCCAAGGAGGGCATGAAGCTCCTCACCCCTTCTTCCATACCTCACCCTACACATCTCTTCATCTGTGTATTTGTAATATCCTTTATAATAAACCAGTAAATGCAAGTAAGTGTTTACTTGAGTTCTGTGAGCCACTCAAGGAAAGTAATCAAGCCTAAGAGGGAGGAAGGGGTTATGGGAACCCCAATTTGTAGCTGGTCAGTCTGAAGTTCCAGAGGCCTGACCTGTGACTGGCATCTGAAGTGGGGGCAGTCTTGGGGACTGAGCTCTCAGCCTGTGGGATCTGGCACTATCTGCAGGTAGACAGTGTTGGAATTGAATTGAATTGAATTTGAAGACACCCAGCTGGCATCTACTGAAGAATTGCTTTGTATGTGGGATAAAAATCCCCACACGTTCAGTCACAGAAGTCTTCTGTGCTGATGACTGTGCTATAAGGGCAGAGGAAAAACTGTTTGTTTTTTCCCTCCGCAAGACCAAATCATACAGAGAAGAAGAAAAGCTAGCATATTCTGCTATTAAACTAAAAATTCTGGGATATACCAAAATAAATAACATATGACCCCTACCCTCAGGTATGCCTGGTCAAATAAGAGAGACAAAAATATAAATACACTCACTTAATTAAAATAGGGCTGTTTCAAAGGGTTTTAGGAGCACACTGGGGAGAATGGTTAATTTTACTTAAAGAAATAAGAGTAAGCTTCCCAGAAGAGGTAAAGTAGGAGCTGCCCTTGAAGAAGGGATGGGAGTTCACCAGACAAAAGAGCAAAGGGAAGAGAATGTTCTAGCTTAGAATGTCAAGGCATCGGGAAGGAAAAAGTACAGAGTGTTCCATTAACATTCACACGTTCAGGGTGCCTGAAGAGAGGTGGGTAGTAAAAGCAGGTTTGGTAACAGAGGCTGGAAAAAGAATACAAAAATCCAGAGAGATGCCATGCTAAGAAATTTGAAGTGCATTCACGGGCCAGTTGTTCTCAAACTTTAGCATGTATCAAAACCACCCTCAAGGCTGGCTAAAGTTCAGTTTGCTGGGCCCCATCCCCAGAGTTTCCCATTCAGTAAGACTAGGATGAGCCCCCAAATCGCATTTCTAACAAGGTTCCAGGTGATGTTGGTGCTGCTAGTCCAGGGACATTTTAAGGACCACTGCTATAGGCAATGAAAAGCCACCAAGTGTAAGAGGGTAGATCTGCTGTTGATGCCTCTACTATTTTTTTTTAATATTTATAGAGATAATTTTGATAGCAGCATGGAAGAGAGAGTGGAGATGATAAAAATAGAAATAGCACAGTTGAGAGATAACAGGAGTCTGAAATCCAGCAACGTCACTGAGTATGAGAGGAACTAACAGATTAAAGAAATAAGGAGGCAGAGTTGAAAGAACTGAAGACTTCTTGCTTATTTGTGGGTAGTAGACGGATGTGTTGAAGATTATTCATGATCTTTTACTGCTACAAAGACAGTATTTTTCTCAGGACAAAGTAGTCTGCTTTCATTTAACCTATTAGTAATCACAAATAAATGTTTAATTCTTCACACATCTTCTGTGTCATGGGAGAAACTGCTAATGGACTGTTAACTAGCTACTAAAAGGGTCATTGGGAAAAAACACAAACAAAGCAGGTCTCTAAACACACTGTTTAATCATAATGTTAAAATAGTCAACAACCTTCAAAACCCCACATGAGAGCTTAGTAAACTTTGTTTCTCTTCTCAAGCTAAAAGACATGTATGTGACATCTAGAAAAGCAATGAGCAAAATTACACGTGCATAGTAAGTCCTTTGTCTAAATGTATTAAATTTAACAAGAGTTTTCTTTCTTCCCAGTGCTCTACTCCTCCATTCTTTTCTGCCCTGACTTATTAATACATTTTTTTTCCCTCATGATGGTTTGAATTGCTGAATGGTTATGAGGGGTGAATATTCATTCTGCTGATGACGTATTTTTATGAGGGAATTTTCTACCAGATTAATGTTTCCTGGCCTCTATCAGTCACCTGAGCTCCCTCACTCAGTCCTCCCCATGAGGAATAAACACTTTCTTTGTGAACTTTATTGCACAATTCTTTCAACTTTTTTAGATATCTTCTAGTGTTTTGGGAAGACCCTAAGAATGGGAATAAAAATGGCATTCTTATCCCAACTTGCATAAATAAATTCACACTTGCAAGAATGCTAAGCTTAGAAATCTGCCTTCGAAGGCTGCTCTTCCACTTACCATCATGAAGTACAGAACACAGTCGGCCGAACAGAGGGTCTCAAAGACAAATGTTATTCTTCCTAGTTCAGAACCAGTGGCTCCAGTCATAGATGTTGGTGGTCTATTTGACAGATTAAAATTGCAATATTTACAGTATGTTCCAAATACAATTTGGAATAACATTAAGCCATTTTTTTTATTAAGCTGAAAGCCATGCTCTTCTCTTCCCCTAATCTACTGCTTCCCCACACCCACAACTCCTTCTTCACTCAATCCTGCATTTCCATACCTTTTGTTCTAATACAGAATCTACATAACCATGGTAATATGCTTTAATCTCTTGCTGTAAATGCTACTGCCATCCTAAAGCAAGAAAAAGATTCCTACTAGGAAATTTCAACATGGGGTGACTAAAGCAAAACGGGATGAAAAATCTGTTGCATACTACTTTACAGACTGAATTGAGAAAAAATAGATAAATCAAAAGGTACTCCTGCAAACAACTTGGACCTCTTCATTAAGCATCCAAGAATCGTGGTTATTGTGGAATTTTATATATTGTTAAAATTTTTCAGCTTCATCAAAGTAATGTACAAGTAATATTTATACTTTCGCAATCACTGATTCTACAGATGTTCCTAAATATATCATCCTGTTACAACTTCTTATTTAAAAGTACTTTGTTTAAAAAAAAAAAAGGCAGCCCTAATTCATCTTTTTCTATAAGGAAATAGGTTATGAGGATTCTTACAAAAAAGAATCAGAATTAGTTTTCCTTACTTAAATCCTGGGATATGCAAGTTTAAGATCAGGTAATCATTATCAGAACCTCCAGCCCCACTCTGGATATGATCTCCAGCCACCTCCCAACCTGGAAATGATAAAAGTCATCTTTATTACTAAAAATTCCATTAATAATTTCCAACAATCTTTTTAAGTAAGGTAAAAATAAAAAGGAGTCTTAATGTTTACATTCAAAGTTAGAAATACTCTAAAAGAATTCCCTATTTTTAAATCACAGTTGTAAATTGCATGCAGAGGTAGACTTCTCAAAACCAAAAAAAATGTTTGAATGATTCCCCAGGAGGAACCAAACAATGCATTACTTAGCATAAAATTTAGTTGATGAGAGAACTAACAACAGATCTCTCAGTGAAGCATGATTTTTTTTTTAACTTAAAAAAAATGATCTTTATCCATTCTAATACATTGAATGGAATATCCTGGTCTTCAGGCAACAAATCATTTGAAATTTCTAATTTCAAATTTGAAAGTAGAAATTTCAAATTACTAAATGCAGAAGATCTGGGATCTGACATTCTTTCTTACAGTTTGCTGTATTGTTCCCTAATTTATCTCCTATTCTGCACTCATTCGCTTATGTATTCATTTACCCAGTACTCACTGAGTGCCAAGAACTATGATATGCACAGAATAAAAAGATAAAACAGGGCCCACCCTCACTGAGTAGTCAATAGAATGTAAGAAACAGACACGTGCTAGCAACCCTCAACAGTACGGAGTGACAGCACCGTGCACAGGAGGTTACAGGAAGTCCATCCTCTGCACAGGAATAATCAACGTACCTTAAACTGAAATGGCCCACAATAAAATGAGGAAAGGAGAAACATCTCCCATACACCATCGAGGAAGGTTATTAATTAGCATTGATACTTGAATCTCCAAAACTTCAGGAGGAACAAGAAAGGAACTGAGGAAGGGATTAATATCACTACTAGATTGATTTGGCAATTTTTCAAATGTTATAATCAACGGTTTATGGAAAGGTGATATGTTAAGTATACACCAATCAAGCCAGTCCTAAAAGTCATATGTACTTATCTACTTATTTATGAGAAAAATGCCCATCATTCTGCTATCAAAAGGTTCATGTGCTTGAAAAGAGAGATAAGAAGGTATCGACTCCTAATGATGAGTTGAAGAGCCATAAAACACCCTGACCCAGTGGGATCACAAGTCCCTTACTGCAGTGTAAGTAACATGGGAGGCATTCAGGATTAGAGAGACTGCAAACATGGAGCAATTTTACACAAAGAAAGGGAAGACTTTACAAATATTTCTCTAAGAACATCTTCTAGGGTTCAGAAATGCCATGAGGAGGGACAAAATAGCAGTAAAGGCCAAAGAAAGGAAGCACTACATGGAGGGTAAAGAGAGGTGCATGTGGAGCTGCTAACACCCCTACAAGAGGAAACAAACATCTCTCATGTTTGACTATTATCATTGAAGAGTCCCCCAGTTTCTCCCACTTTTTTTCTGTCCTGACTGAGAAATAGAGAGTACCTGGCCAGCTGCATGTTTTCCCATGTTTTTCCTGCAGGCTTGAACCCAAGCACAGGCCTTGAGCATTCCCAGGCTCTGATGAAGAGTTTAGGTTGTTTTCCAAAACACTGAATGACACTAGCCATGGCCCTGAGCCAAATTCCTCAAATCCTCATATAAACTCCATAACCTTACCCCAATTGTTGACATACCTATGTTGAACATTCCTTGTCTCACTGACCTGCACAAAGATACGCTGCTGCCCTCTCTGTATGATGTAACTCCCCCTACTAAATAATCTGGTCTGATCACCTGGACGTTTAGTGTTTCCTTCTTTGGAATCCCCAGCATCCCCATCAAGCAACAGCATTTTTGCTGTCTCTGACACCATTTTTGGTGCAATTCTAGCTACAGGTTGACTGAACTTCTAGAACATCTATTGCTACGGGTTCAATGTGTCCCCCAGAAAAGACATGTTTTTTTTTTTTTTTTTTTTTTTTTTTTTTTTTTTTTTTTTTTTTTTTTTTT
>NW_007726247.1:386795-418323 GCF_000696425.1 Galeopterus variegatus
TTTTTTTTTTTTTTTTTTTTTTTTTTTTTTTGTCTTTTTTCCGTGTCCGGCAACGGATCGCAACCCTCAGTGTTGCCCCCGTACCGGACCGGGGACCGGCGACGGGATCGCAAGCCTCAGCGTTGCTCCCACGCCTCGCTCAGCCAGTGAGCGGGAGCCGGTCTGTACGTGGGATCCGAACCCTCGGACGGGAGCGCTGCCACGCTTCCCAAGCGGCGCACTATCCAGTGTGCCACCGGGCCGGCCCAGAAAAGACATGTTGAAGTCCTAACCCCCAATGCCTGTGAATGGAAACTTACTTGGAAATAGAGATTTTGCAGATATGATAAAGTTAAGATGAGGTCATTAGGGTGCACCTTAATCCAATATAACTGGTGTCATGAGAAGAGGGAAATACGCACACACATACACACAGAGAGCACACCATGTGCAGACACAGAGGCAAGATGGCCATGTGAAGATGGAGGCAGAGACTGGAGTGATGCTGCCACAATCAAGGAATGCCCAGGGCTACCAGAAGCAGGAAGAGGCAAGAATGGATGTTCCCCTAGAGGCTGCAGAGGGAGCATGGCCCTGCCAACACCTTGATTTCAGACTTCTAGCCTCCAGAACTGTAAGAGAATAAATCTTCTGTTGCTTCAAGCCACCCAGTTTGTGGCACTCTGTTGAGGGAGCCCTAGGAAACTAATACACCCATAATAACCTTGGCACAAGAGAATGGTTTGAAACTCCATAGTGGGAACTCCAGTTTGCCAATGTGATAGGAGAGCTGTAAGTGGAAAGACACACCGGATAATGTACAGGACAAGAAAAGCAGGAGGACAATGGCCTCAAAAGGAAACTGGAGTGCTAATATCAATCTAAGTGCCTTCAGGTATAGACCATGGCTGTCCAAGAGAAATATGTGAGCCACATATGTGAGTTCACATGTTCTAATAGCCATACTTTAAAAGTAAAATAGTAAAATTAATTTTAATACATTTTATTTAACATAATATACCCAAAATGTTATCATTTTGATACATAATCAATTTTAAAATAGACATTTTACTTTTTTATATTAAATCTTTGAATATACAAGTGTGCATTTCACACTTTCAACACATCTTAACTCAAACTAGCCACATTTCAAGTGCTCAGAGACCACATGTGGCTAATGGCCACTATCTTGGGCAGCACATCTCAAGGAGGTTAAAGCAGAGATCTAAATGCAGGGCAAACTAAAGTGAGGAGAAACCCAGGAAATACTGCTCCTTCCTGTGCCCTAATCATTTTGATCCACTCTCCAATCACAAAAACTATATGCAATATTGTTAACAAAAATAATTGGCTTCAAAAATATTTACTTCTAACCTAACAACATTTGCTTCTAACAACTGTTTTTATTTTTATATATTCCCTCTCTAGTCTTTATCTATATGTACAGTTTTACAAGGGTCCTTGCAATTTTGTATTTTCCTTTTTCCCTAAGAGTGAATCCCATATTTTTCATGTTTCTATGTATGTTTTATATTTAAGATTTTTGGTTTTAAAATTTGTATTTACTATAAAATTTTTTAAGCTACAGAACAATTTAAAAGATGATACCTAAACTTATAATCTCATCACCCAGAAAAAAAATCATTAACAAATTTTTCAATTTTATTTATATTTATTCTTGTGGGGTACAGTGTGTTGTTTCAATACATGCACATACTGCACAATGATTCATTCGCTTAGGGTAGATGGCATAGTTTTATACCCATCCTATCATTCAATGCATACATGTTTTTACATCTCTAATCTCTTATTGTACATGACATTTTGTATCATGGTTTTATAAATCAATATCATTACCTAAGTATTTTTCACTTATAAATACTTCATCAACATGTTAATGACTAAATTAATGTTTTATCATTTAGATTGATATAATTAATTTCCATAATTTACCAAATCACTCACACTACAGGATTTACCTCCTGTTGACCACACACCCATTTTAATCACTTGGATTGTTTTTACCTTTATATAGTATAAATGACAATATAACACAGTTTTGGTAAAGCCTTTCTATATTTCAGTATGTCTCTAGAAAAAAATTCCAGTAAAAGAATTATTGGATCAAATAAATATATTTTTAAACCAATATTTTGTGCTGTTATTCTGACTTTGAAAGCAATGTGTATCTATGCAGAATATTTATTAAATGTAGTAAATTAAATTTTAAAAATGAAGTAATTTGATACTTCATTGAAACCTCTCAATATTTTTATGCATTTCTTTTTAGTCTTTTTCTAGTGTATACTTTTTTTAATACACCTTATGTTTACTGTATAATCTACTTTACTTTCTGATTTTTTTTCATTTAGAATTGTCTTCTGATTTTTCTAACCATCCTTACATCAAAAAAATTTCCCCATTAAAAATCCTTCCCATATCTAATTTTAACGACTCAACAATATGTTACACAGTTATATCATAGTTTTATTTAACCATACCCCATTGTTGAAATTTTAGTTTTTCTCCTATTTTTACTCTTATAAATAACACTAAAATTAACATCTCTGTATATAATTTCTTTCTCTGTATCACATTGTTTCCTTGGTATAAGTCCCCAGAAGTGGAATTATTGGGTTAGAGAACAGGAACATTCAAAATTCTTGAAACATATTACCAATTTTCTTTCCATATAGCTTGTACATAATGATTACATAATATTTCATCCAATTGTATAGCATAACTTCTGTAAACATTATCCTATTTCTGAATATTTAGATTATTTCAATTTTTGTTATCAGAGATAACAATGAATATCTTCATGAATAACCAGTAACTTGCCTCCAACTATGAATTCCTCTTAGGCAAAATTCCAGTACACAAATATTTACTTCTACATATCTGTTCTGCAACTGTGTGAAATTCAGACTGAAAAGACATGTATCTCAAAGCACTTCCAGCCAAACAGTCAAGCTGGTGAAAGAAAGCACATCCACTTCAACTCCATGACTAGGAGGGTGACCATCTCATGAGACAGCCGGCCCCTGCACCTCTCAATTTGACCCTCGTTCTTGTGTGTGCTGCCCTTCACAGGGTGGTTACTATACGACACAGTCACAAAACTACACATCACCTTTTATCTTTGCATTTTTCACATTACTGCTTGCTATTTCAATATTACACATAATACTGCAAGATTTATACTTTTCTAATTAACAATTAAACATTTCTGAAAACTAGCAAAAATTTTAAATATAGCCCCTAAGTAAATCAAGTATTGTCATGAGAGTTAGACTAGGAGTAAGTCCTCTGTGAGATCAAATAAAAGTTTCAGATAATCTTTACTAGTAAGTGAACACGCACGCGCGCGCGCACACACACACACACCAATGCTTTCATAGAGTTATTCAATATCTGGCCCTCCCAATCTTATTTTGCCAATAGGTCTTAACTTCCTTGTAAAGCTACATAACTACACCAGTTGTAGGGCTCAGGCTGGGTCTGGCACTCACAGACCCCTCAAGCCCGTTGTCCAGACTGGGTCACAAACCCTTCACATGCCAGGCTGGGTCACCAGACCCCTCGCAGGCCAGACTGGGCCAACAGACCCTTTATAGGCAGGTCTATGAGCTATGTAACTGGCAAACAGATCCTTGGAAGCCATAGGTTGGAAAGCAAGGCCGCTTGGGGCAGCGAACTTCACCCACACACAGACTATTCACAGCAAATGCTTGGCAAGATTCTGAACATCTGAGGGGCCCTGACCATTTTCCTTTATTTTCCCAACACTTCCTCAACTTAGAATTCAATCATAGAACATCTTAGGGACATAAACCCTTATGATTAGGTATTAACTATTGTATTCTATCTTCTTCTCCCTTAGGACAAATTCCTAAAAGTGGGATTATTGGTCAATAAAGAGGAATACTTCATTTTTAACGTATATCAAGGCTTTGTCTTTTCCTCTTTCACTCATGTATTTAACCAACATTATTCAAAGGTCTGTTATTTGTCAATGTCTGTACCCATGTACACACTTCACTTCCAATATCCCAAGCCTGTTTATTTTGGATAGGTAGTGATTTAAAATATATGCAATTGAAAAGCTTGTGCATGTGTACACACATGCACGTGTGTTTGCAATAATCAAACATAATATGGAGAAGAGGGAGCTGATAAAAAATGCTAATAAGCTGATAAAAGTAAAGGATGCATTTCAGTTTAAAGATCTGGTATTTATAATACCTACTCCTAGCATCAACTTTAATAATATATACATAGATATCGTCGTTCATTCAACCAACAAATATTGCAGAATAAGAATGTGCTAGGCTCTCTAAGCACTTAAAACATAATAACAAATAAAATTCAGTAACTGTCCTATACAACTCTGTCACGTTTTCAAGTTTTCAACAAGTGGGGTTCCTGTATATTTTAAACACAATCATAGACTTCGTAGACAAAGGAAATTTAAGATCATTTAACCCCTTACCATAGCACAGTGAGGAGCTGGATTAACCAAATCAGGGCAAAAATGCTGTCATGCTACTGTTTAAAATGGTAAATAACACAGATTTCATTATCTCCCTTGGTAAATTTATTCTGCTATTTATACCCATTGATGGTTATCCTCAATATCTACGTCAAAACTGACTCCAAAAAATGCAAAATTAATAGTTTATATTCTTATAGAAAAGTCATTTGGCTGTGACACCATATTTATTATTTTTATTCGAGGGCTAGAAGACAGGCAAACAGCCAAATGATAAGATTGAAGTTCCTCATACCCACACTCAGTATGTTTCAGAGAGCTAACTTTGAGGATGAATGCTGTCTCTGCAGCCAAAACACATCGAGTTGGCTGATTCTGAACTCACCATTCATTCCGTCACATTTTGAATTCCCAACATTGAAGCAAGAAGTTTTCATGTTGCCAGGAAGAACATTCCACCATTTATATTCAAACCCAAGTGCAGGCTCCGTTCCTGCTGGACACGGTCTACATTCTTGAGGAGACAAGTAAGATGAAAAATTACGATTAAAACTGCAACTGGACATCTTCCTCTTCCTCTGTTTGAAGCACTACTAAACTATAATTACCAGGGAGGAAAGTGGGAAGGAGAGATATTGGACCAACACTTCCTTTAAGAAGTAATAAGCATTTCGAAAGAAATCTAGAAAGAAAGAAATTCTGGGTATAGTATGTGTATATACTTGACCAACATAAAAAAGGAAAAGAATAGATACAAAATCTCTCTTTTTTTTTTCCTTTTTGTCTTTTTTCATGATCGGTAACGGGATCGCAACCCTCGGCGTCGCGCCCGCACTGCCACTGGCAACGGGATCGCAACCCTCGGTGTCGAGCCCCGCACCGCGCTCAACCAGTGAGCGGACTGGTCTCTATATGGGATCCGAACCCTTGGTGGCGCTCGTGCCACCGTGCTCCCAAGCACCACACTCTACCGAGTGCGCCACCAGGCCGGCCCGATACAAAATCTTTTAAAATAACTTTTCCCTTCATATTTGGGAGTAACTGCTAATACTGAATTACCCTCCATAAGAAGAGTAATTCTGAAACAAGTTCAAGTTCCCCTACATTTGACCTTAGAATCACTTTTTGAATAACGAAAGATTTCACCCTTTCTATTGGTTATTAAACCTAAAATAATATTAATACCACTTAATTGTGGACTGATTACTTGAAATTCAAAGTACTAACTACATTAAGAAGTAGTTCTGGGAGTTGAGGAGTTTGGAAAGAGTTAGGTTTATAAATAAGCCTAATTTAAATTAACATCTAGGAGCTGGCCAGTTAGCTCAGTTAGAGCATGGTGCTGATAATACAAGGTCCAGGGTTTGATACTGGCTAGCCACCAAAAAGCTAATTAATTAATTAACATCTGCAACATTGAAATAGAAAGGTCTTTTCCAAGGATTTTTAAATTTGGCTGAGACACTTTGCATCATCACGTTAGTAAGAAAAGGAGTAGGGAAAGAAATATTCATTTTGCAAATACTACAGAAGACAGTTTTATATAATCTGCTCAGATTATATAAAATCTGATGATAGCTTGATATTATTATGCAGGCTTACAGACAAGAAAATTGAGGCTCTAAAGGTTTAAATAACTTGGATAAATCACACTATTGATAGTGTGCAGGATATAGATTCAAACCCAAATCAATTTGATGCCAGAGTCCTTTTTATGCTATCTCTTAAAGGTTTTGGATATTAAGTATATGGCATGGCTATATTCAAGCCATATATATGCCACTAAAATGTACTGTAGTATTTGTCTACTAAAATCAAAACAAATTCTGTAACCATCTTATATATTATTACTTGGTAAGTACTAAAATTTCCCCAACTGCACACTTTTAAACAATCTACTTAGGGACTATTTTAATTGCCATATAATCAAACAGTAATTTTTGCTATTATTATAGCATAAAATGTAATTTATTACTCCAAAGCTGAAGTAGAAGAAATGACATTTTTTGCTTGCATCAATATACTCTGGAAAAGGAGTGCTAATCCTTAATCACTGACGAGGATACTTCAAAAAGTTCGTGGACAGATTTGTATTAGCATTCAATTCTATTTTTCCACAAACTTCTGAAGTACCCTTATATATGGTGGAATTTTCTTATCAATATCCAAAGGCAAACACTCATCCCACTAAGAGAGTGTTACACCAAATGCCATAAAAACAGCTCTTCTCATTTGCTAAAGAAGCCACGTTTCACAATTCCATTATCACATTTCTCAACTCTTCTTCGGTCTCAATGACATAAGAAAACAGTGTTTTAAAGAGTTTTTCCATAAAAACAACTTAAAATAAGGTCACAGTAGTTCCACAAAATTTCTTTGCTAAAGTTTGAAGAACTGACACTTTACCCTTTGTTCCATCTGAAAACGTTCCAGCAGGACAGGGATGGCAAGAAGATGATCCATTGTTATAAAATCCAGGGTTGCAAGGTGGACAATCCTTCTTCTCTCCAGAAGGGGGCAATCTAATAGCATCTGTGAGATCCTCCCGGCAGATTTTGGGCTCTATCCACTTGTACATTATCTGTGTCTGCAAAAATAGCAAACAAGTCATACAACATGCTTATAACAAAAATGTTAAACTGAGAGCCTAGGAAAAGTTCAAATAGTAACATTTTATAAGGGCCAGCTGAAGAAAATCTAAAACAACAGAGAGAAAGAGAAAACTTGGTGGGGAAATGACACTTACTTCCACATATTTTACTCTAAGCTACAGGTGGCTTTACCTCATCCATAGTATGTTCCTCATCATGAAATCCTCTTTAAAATAGAGATAATGTGATCACTGCTCTCACTCTTCTATCCACGCATTCACTTTGTTCTATAACCGACGTAAGTTTCCATGCAGCCAATCTATTTCATTTTGAGACCTCCACTCCCCTCTTCCTTTCCTTCAGCCACAGCAGATTTTACTACGCTTTGCACACAGTGATCCCAAAAGAAACAGGTTATTTTTCAAAAAGTGTGGATCACGTTCCAGTCCTCTTAGTTCAATAACAAGTAGTTCATAAATAACTACTGGTAGTTGCCCTCTGAGACTTTTTTCAATAACCTGATATTAGACTACAAAAACTGTAGCTCAAATATTTTCTCCAGAGGCTTCTAGGCCCTGTTCCATGTGGTGTGAACATCAGAATTAAGACAGCCTCTGCCATCAAGGAGAGTAATCTTTTAAACCCTATCTTTTAATTCTCTCTCACATATGCCTTCAGCACAAAACAAAATATAAGAAAATAGCTATAACTACGTCAAACCCAAAAAGTTGCTATAAAATTATTTTCATTTTGAAACCAGAAATTTTAAATGCGTTAGCCATTCCAAAACAAAATTGACATGCTAAGTGGAAGAAAAAAGAAAAGGTATTCTAAATGCAAAGAGAAAAATAAATCAGGACATCCATAGCTAAATATAGCTTTCTTTTAAAAAGAAGAAAGGTTTCTTTCATTTGACATATAATCTGCTAAAAGTATTCTTGCTCCTTTAAAACAACTTCTGCAATAGGAAGTCTACTATTGAAGCTGGAGAACCAAAATTTAAGGCAATTCTCTACAGCTATCTTCAGCTAATAGAAAATCACATATAGTAAGTCTATTAGGCCACTCAATTTTATTCTCAAGTATTCTTATAGAAGAGTACGTTATTTTTACAGAAGAGTAGATTATCTAAAGGAGGATGCTTAAAAGAATGGTTTGAGGGTAGCTATCTCAACAGAATTATAACTATCATTTTTTCTCTTTACAACTCTCTGTTCTGTATTCATTTGATAGCGTATGTCATGGTACACTTTAACCAGCCATTTCTCCCATCTGCCTCCCTTACCATCTGTAAAAGAATGGTCGACACTGCTGCACCTTCCTAAATAGCTAAAAAAGTAAATTAGATACTGTATCCACAAGGGGCTCTCAACTTGCCTAAAGAAAGGCAATATAAAATTCAGAGAATTTAAGCAAATGAAACATCACCATATTCAACAGACTGTCATTTTTAAATTCTGGCTTAAGTATAGAAAACAAATTTCGAATTCTAGTCAATTCATTAATTTACTGATTTATTTTGGCATTAATAAAAACGGACTGAGTTGTGTCTACATTGTTGGGAATAGCTGGTTGCCACATGGGAGTGGGGGGCAGTGCTGGTGTTGTGTACCACGTAATCTTTTCAAGCACATTGGGAGGGACATATTATTCAAATTTATAAATGAGGAAATTCCAGAGTAGAGCTGTTAAACAACTTGCCCAAAAGTCATACACAACTAGTAAATGGTAAAGTAGCACTAGTTAAGGAGAGTCAGTTTGGTAAGGAGAAAAATAATACGCAAATACATTTTGAGAAGTCAGCTAACCACATGACTTTCAGTGTAAGCAAACTCAATCTTTAGAAATTAGAAAATATACACCATCTTTAAACATTTAATCACTTAGAAGTCAAATTTCAAATGCACTGTAGTAAATGGTTTTGTGTGTGTGTGTGTGTGTGTGTATTTTACAAAGGCTCTTGCTTCAGTGGCAGATTCATTCTCTGCCTCTCTTTCTAATGGGGACAGATGCTTGCAAGCCTGGCTGACTGAAAGATAATAATATATTGATATTTAGCACCAGATGGCTCACAGGGCAGGTGAAAAACCAACAATCAATTCATTCTTTGGTAAGTTGAGATAAAATTATAAAATGTTTGTGAAACCAAAACCCTAACAGACCAAAACTTACCAGATTATCATTAAGATTACAAAAGAGCTATAGTGCCTACATGTATTAAGCATGAAAAAAATGCATTTTAAGAAACACATGAAGGTATCAATTGGAAGTTGGTTCTCATATCAAAATAAGATTCAAGACTCAGAAGACTAAAATTCAGACAAATTTTGAGACTGCCTTTGTCCATGGTTGCCTGCTTTCTTCCTTCAAATGTCACTGTACAAATGCTCTAAGCCTTACAGACTGACTGAATTCATCAGAGCTAAATTACATGAGCTTTAGACAGGTCTACTGATTGCCACTAACCTAATGACCTTGTGCTCCGTGATGTTCTGGCTCAGGTTGTCTCAGCCCAGCAGGCTGATGCTTGCCTCTATACCTCTCCCAAACCTTAATCTTTCCCAATTGCAAGACACATCATTTGTCTCTAGGAATTGTGCACACCATTCGGCCAACTTATGCCTGACCCTTCCTTCAAAGTCATGCTTAACGTCCACACTTGCTGTAAGTAGATCCTCAGCCCACCCAACCGCATATATATCAGCATTCATCTGGACTCCTTTTCCATAAAGGCTTTGCTGCTGTTCTGTTTTCCCATGTAGCTACCTCCTTCTCCCCTTTCTAAATGCTTAACAGCCTTGGTCATCTTCTTCCTTTATGTAGAAGACACCCTGGGGATTTGACATTGTACTTTAGGTTCCAGCCAGGGCTTTAGACAAAAGAATGTTCTAAAATTAGAGTGTGCCAAATATACTAAAAACACTAAATTGTACACTTTAAATGAATGATATGGTATGGTATGAGAATTAGATCTCAATAAAGTGTTTTAAAAATGTACGACTGTCAGGAAATTTTTATTTTAAACAAATTTAGAAATCCCTAGTCTCTGAGAAATGCTGTGTTGTTTTCCCATTGTCCTAATTAAGAAATGTAGGCTCCAAGTACATTTGACATGCTTAAATCACATACAAAGAAAAGCAAATCTAAAAAAAAATCCTTTTTTTACCTCATTCTTTAATATCCCCTACATCTTTCTCCTGCTAGGTAATTCAGAAGTACTGTATTACAGACATTGAGGATTTGGAATAACTTATAATGCTGAAGCTCATTAAAGGGCAAAGAAAGTACCAGACAATCTGTTACCAAAACACTAGCAAACCCTCTACGATCCAAGAACTTCCCAGACAAAGAGATGAAGTTGTATAGACTAATGTCTCCTCTAAGAAAGCCCCCTTCTAAAATTTTCTTCTCCTACCAAGAACTCTTCCAGCCTTGGCAGAAAGTTCCCTATTTGACAAAAACATGCCATTCAAGGATTGGGCAGCTCTGTTTGTTAGAACATCATTACACTGGAATTTACTTCTCTAAGTTCACATGATTAGCTCAACTTTTCCCCTATGAAATAACACAGAAAACTCTATTTCTTCTCTTCTAAGATTTTCCTTCAAATGCTTACAGTTAACTACTAGGAAATTCTTATTGAGTACTTACTATGCATAGAATAAAGCACTACAGCAGATTTAAATATTAATAAAACAAATTGTTTGCTCCGATGGAGGTTATACTCTAATTGTAATAACACAGGTTCACAAACTGCTATAAAATTTTAAATAATATATATGAATGGGATACAAAGCATTGGATTTGGAAACAGACAACTTGGTTTAGAATTCCAGACTTAAGACTTACAAGCATACTTCAAAACATTTGTGGAAAAATGGAATTAAAAGATAATATGAACTTTTCATGAACTATTTGCAGTACCCTAGTACTAGCTATGACTAGCTATGACCTTAGGGAAGTTCCTTAACCTCATTAAGACTCAGTTTCCTCATCTGCAAACTGGGTGTAGTAATGTCTAAATTGCTCCTGTGCTGAAAGAAAACAAGTAGAGTCAACGTTTGAGTATGCACACACACACACACACACACACACACGAAGAAAAGCATGTACACAAACAGGTAAATGATAGCTGGTTCTGGTATTAATACTATCATTACTATTACTATAACCATTGTCATCATCCTCATTTCCAAAAGAAACACAAAATGGCATGGGTGTTCACTGGAAAGAGATCAGATCTCTGTGGGGCAAGAAGGAGACATCACGAACATGATCATGGTTCTTCCATACCATGGTGTCTCTCCTCCAACCTGAAAAAATATTCCCAGCTCCTTCAACTAACTTGTATGAAATAGTTAAATATCCTGGCCTCTGTCCTATAGATTCTGCCCATTTTGTCAAAATTTTCTCAAGCCTTATGCCAAGGACAGAACACAACACACTAAATGCAGTAATCATTCATTTAGTTACTAATTCTTTCATTCATTAATTCATTCAACAGATGTTTCACTGCTTTCTGTGTAGGCTTAGAGCTGTTTTTTGTTTTTGTTTTAATGAATAATAACCAGTGTCTGTTTAGAGGAATCTGAGAGTCTGGTGAAGAAAAAAGTCAAGTATTCACAATGAAGTGATCTGAGAGCAAAATACTAGCAAACCTTCTATGATCCCTGTGAGGAAAATAGAATAGTTTAGTCAGGCCCTGTCATCTCAGGTCCATTTGCGGGTGGTGCAGCACATTCTTTGTAAACAAGTTGTGTGGGGGTACAAGTCGTGTGGGGGTGGAGTCAGTGCACATGCACACCTGTGTATCTTTTTGCTTGTTGCTATTCTTGTGCGTTCTTCAGAATGTGTGAGGCAGTGGTTCTGAGGCTGGTCGGCAGAGAGCTTGGGTCTAAAAATAGAGCTGTTTACTTTGCTGGCAGCTTCTCAGTTTTTCTTTGGACTTTGCTGGTAGCAGTTGAGTTTCTCTTTGGACTGCCTAGGTCTTAGATGTGTGTGTGCTGAGTAAAGACTATTCTTTCTCACCTATGGCTCCAAGGACCTTTTTTCCAGTTACCTAGCTCATAGACCTGCGTGTGAAGGGTTTGTGACCCTGTCTGGACAACGGGCTTGAGGGGTCTATGAGTTCTAGACCTAGCCCTAGTTCTACAATTGGCATAGTCGGGGCAGGATTCTGATCAGGTACAGGAGCCAAAAGCCCTTGGAAGAAGGAGGAAATGTGTCCACTTTTGAATATGCTCGGCCCTATGGCCACTTTCCTGTTGACCGGGATCTGGTTGCTGCACACTGTACTGCAAGGCAGCATAGACCAGGCACTACAATGGAGAACCCCTTGGGAGGGGGAGGAAGTGTGGCTGTCCTTGAGCATGTGGTTCCCAGTGGCCACTTTTCTGCTGACTGGAGCCTGGCTGCTGCTCACTGTGCTGCAAACTGGTCAAGATTTGAAGAAGCAAGCAGAGTTGTTGGAGGAGCAGATGAATGTCCAAGAGGGTGATGTGCAGCAACTGGCCACTCCTGCTTCTCACACCAGGAAGGACGATGAACCCAGTGGTGAGTTGGGGGAGACTGTGCATTTCCAGGCATGACCTATCGTGCACCAGAAAGGGAAACACGAGCAGCCTATGGGACGGGGTGGACAACCAGTGGGCAATCCACAGGTGACCCAATTCACCACCTATGTCCCGTATACCCGGGTTGAATGAGTTGACTTGGGAAGACAGTTCCGACAGAAACAGAGGGAGCCTGTTCTGCTGCTTGGCTGTTGCGGTTACAGGGCCTAAGAGTGGATAGTGTGATGTGCTCTGGTGAGGAGATGGAGAAATTGGCCTCCATAAACATACACCCATCCCTGATGCAGCGGCTACAGAATAGCCACAGGTATGCACAAGGGCAAGGTAATCACTCCTTGATGAACTGGGTGAATGCAGCTGCTTGAACCGTGTGGGCAAATGCTGGAGAACTGCCCAAGATTGTTAGTAAATGGCAAACGTATGCTGAGCTGGTCCAAATCACTCGGGAGCTGGGGATGCGATGGCCCATGTTTAATGTAAATACTTGTGGCCCAGATGATGAGAACTTTACAGGTAGCATGAGAGACGTAGTGCTGCAAAATGCCCCATCAGTGTCCTTTGGGTCACTGATAGCCATACTGGCCCCATACATTGGCCCTCCTATACATAAGGTAACGACTGCAATAGCCGGCATGGGTGAAGTGGAGGATAGAAGACAAGCAAAAGGGGTCCAAAAGGTGGCTAACACCAAACCCCCAAGAAATACTCGGGATTTTATCCCAAAGGGACCAAGCAAAACTAACCGTAAGCAGATGTGGCTTGACTTGCTTTTAGCAGGGGTTGATAAAAAGAAAATTGACCAGCAGCCAAATGCAGTCCTGTTTGCCTTGTGGCAGCAAATGTGCCCTGAACAGCTTTTTACTAAATGTCCAGAAACAGGTAGAAAGGTACGCTCAGTGGATTTAAAGGACTTTTTGGTTGCTCCCAAGGAGGCAGATGAACTGTTCCATTCTGATTAGGGAGCAGGCCAAGGTACTCGTCTTTTGGGGGAAGGTGAGGACCAGAGGCCTCGTGCTGAATTAGCAATATATTGGTCGAGGACAAATGTGCAGCGTATTTTGGCATTGGTGGATACAGGCACAGAATGTAGCCTGATATATGGCGATCCAGATAAATTTCCAGGGACCACAGTACATATAGATGGCTATGGAGGACATACTATTGAGGTTAAAGCTGTGTCACTGCCATTGGGCATAGGACGATTGCCCCCTCGTGTGTATACTGTATATATATATATCTCCCATAGCTGAACATATCTTGGGTATGGATGTACTTTATGGTTTGCACCTGCAAACAACAGTTGGAGAGTTTCAACTGCGAATACAGACAGTAAAGCCTGTGTTACGAGGATGTGCGTTACCCAAGCCAAGAGGTGTAGTTAATGTAAAGCAGTATCACCTACCAGGAGGACATGCAGAGATAAGTGCCACTATACTGGAGTTAGAGAAAGTTGGCATTATTCATCCTGCTCACAGCCCATTTAATGCTCCAGTATGGCTGATGAAGAAACCTGATGGTACCTGGAGAATGAATGTAGACTATCAAGAACTAAGGAAAGTAGTGCCTCCTTTGCATGCAGCCGTGCCTTTAGTTCACAACTTAATGGATCAGCTGACAACTCAGCTGGGAACTTATCATTATGTATTGGACCTTGCAAATGCTTTCTTCAAATCTCGACCAGTTTGCAGCACAGTGAGCAGCAGCCAGCCTCCGGTCAGCAGAAAAGTGGCCACTAGGAACCACATGCTCAAGGACAGCCACACTTCCTCCCCCTCCCAAGGGGTTCTCCATTGTAGTGCCTGGTCTATGCTGCCTTGCAGTACAGTGTGCAGCAACCAGATCCCGGTCAACAGGAAAGTGGCCATAGGACAGAGCATATTCAAAAGTGGACACATTTCCTCCTTCTTCCAAGGGCTTTTGGCTCCTGTACCTGATCAGAATCCTGCCCCAACTATGCCAATTGTAGAACTAGGGCTAGGTCTAGAGCTCACAGACCCCTCAAGCCCATTGTCCGGACTGGGTCACAAACCCTTCACATGCAGGTCTATGAGCTAGGTAACTTGAAAAAAGGTCCTTGGAGCCATAGGTGAAGAAAGAATAGTCTTTACTCAGCACACACACATCTAAGACCTAGGCAGTCCAAAGAGAAACTCAACTGCTACCAGCAAAGTCCAAAGAAAAACTGAGAAGCTGCCAGCAAAGTAAACAGCTCTATTTTTAGACTTGAGCTCTGCCATCCAGCCACTGCTTCGCAAGCTGAAGAATACACAATAGCAACAAACTAAAAAGACACATGGGGATGCATATGCACTAACTCCACCGCCACACAACTTGTTTACAAAGAATGTGCTGCACCACCCCCAACCAGACCTGAGGTGAGGGGGCCTGACTAAACTATTCTGTTTTCCTCACAATCCCCATGTACATATTGAGAGAGGTGCAAATTTGGGGAGAATTCCCATTCTAACGAGACAATCTTGCCAGACCTACTTACATATTTAAGAGTATATGCAACTGAGGCCACCAGAGGAGGAAGGGGACGGGAGTTAGCAAGAAACTGGTAAAGGGCCACAAAAAAATGATTACATTGTGTGATAATACAGTAATTATCGTTATTTGAGGATCACATATTACACACAGGTATTGATATTCAACACTGTACTCCACAGATATGTACAATCATGTTTCAATTAAAAATAAATAAATAAAATTTGAAAGAAAAAAAAAGAGTATATGCTTTCTGTGAGCCTGCACAGAAACACACTTGTGATAAAAAAAAAAAAAAAACACCATCTTTCTCTCCTTGGAAACTGATTCATGCAATGTTGAAAGGAACTGAGAATTAGATGGTCTGGCCTCCCCAGACATATAAATTAGCAGGTGAACTAAGCCATCCAACCAGAGTATCCCATGCTCCTGAACAGAAAGATGTGTCTTCGATGGGCTTGTGATTCAAGCAGGGCCCATCAGAGTCTTTTCTGAAACTATGGTCAGTGTTCCTAGGATCAAAAGCTGTGAGAATGATTGTGGCTTGGTGGAGATGCCAATAAGCAGGAAAGAGCCCGCCTGAGGAGGGAATTGAACTGAGCCAAGAATATCAGCAAGAAGGTGTAAGAGAAAGAAGGTGTGATAAAACAGTTTGCTGTATATTGACTTCCCAGTTACATGAGTCAACAGACTCCTGCTCTGTCCCTATCCCCTCTCCCTCAGTTTTACTTTGGTTTGAGTCAGGGCTCACATACAACTTTTTTTTTCCTCTTTTTTTTTTAATTTTAACATTTACTTGTACATATGTGTGGGGTACAGTGTGTTGCTTCACTACATGCATATACTGCGCCATGATTCACTCAGGGTAGATAGCATAGCTTTGTACCTGTTAGTTCACCACTTTTCCTCCCCTCTCCCTCCTCTGGTAACCATTATTCTACTCTCTACTTCTGTAAGAACCACTTTTTTTTTTTTAGATTCCACTGTTAAATCAAACAAAAAAAAATTGGCCTGATAAAGCCTCCACACTTTCATACTTGGGCTGTGACATATGAACCACAGCCGAACTTAGTACATAAACAAATTGGAAACCTAACTCAGAAGTGTGCTTCTGTAAAGATAGCTGAGTCTCAGCCAAATGCAGGCAGTCGACTATTCTATACCTCACTTCTGTCTTCTGTATGTCACTTCCCTTTTTCTGTCTATAAATCTTAACCAACTACGTGTTAGCAGCGGAGTCCCTCTGAATCTGTTCTGACTCTTGCGGCTGGCTGCCCAATTCACGGATCACTTTCTTCTTTCTTTTCTTGCTTAATTAAACTTTGTTAAATATGTCTAAATTTATTCTTTTAACATCACGTATGAGTGAGATCATTCAGTATTTGTCTTTATGTGCCTGGCTTACTTCACTTAACATAATGTTCTCCAGTTCCATCTGTGTTGCTGCTAATGACAGGATTTCATTTTTTTATAGCTTAATAGTATTCCATTGTGTATATATATATCACAGATTTTTTTTTTATCCATTCATGCTTTGGTGGGTATTTAGGTTAATTCCATCTCTTGGCTATTTTGAATAGTGTTGCAATGCACATGGCTCCCATAATTTCTAAAAAGTATATTTTAAATTCATTAGTACAGAATTTTATAATTATCCCCAAGTATCTAAGCAAAACTAACAACTTGCTCCACCACCATTAAAAGGAAACATGTGTATCACATCTCACAATGGGGGAGGTGGGGAATGACAGCACAAAGGTAATTCTATCTAGTTCTAGTACCCAGAATAAATAAAATCTAAAGCCTTTTCTGAATTGCTGACTCCCTAACAAAAACAATCTTATCCTCTTGATATTAGAAAGCGGATTTGAGGGGCCAGCCCCATGGCTCACTCGGGAGAGTGCAGCACTGGTAACACAGAGGCCCGCGGGTTCGGATCCTATATGGGGATGGCCGGTGCGCTCACTGGCTGAGCGTGGTGCAGACCACACCGTGCTGAGGGTTGCAGTCCCCTTACCGGTCAGAAAGAAAGAAAGTGAATTTGAGATGACCATGTGGACACAATAATCAAGTGAGAAACTTGCTTTTTTCCAACCTTGGACAGCTTAATTAAAAGCTAAGTATCTTTTGCATGCTTGGAGGGTTTTCCTCCTCTAAAAAGCTTTTGCATTTTTTAATGACTAAGCAAGGTCTTCTAAAGCTTGAAATCTCTTGAGAATCTTATTTGCAAGTAAATATTTTCTCTTTTCTAAATGCTATTATATCTGAAACTTTCACACAAATTTTTATTTTACTAATTTGAGCTCATTGTTCAAGCACACTGGGGTCTTTCTGAATTTTCATTCTATCATTATTCCCAGGTTTATCAACTCACAATTTGATATATATTCCTACATCTTCATGAAGTTGATTTTTAAATAAAATATTCAAAATAAGTCATTTGACTCATATTCTTTGTATGAGTTAAAATATGTAGAAATAGTTTGTTTATATTCCTATGGCAAATACATGATACAATACTCCTCCTTGATATCCATTTATTAAAACAAACATTATAATTATGGTTCTTAAATTAGTCATATATCCACTTAACTATAGCATTTAGTCCACAATGCTTTATCTTACCCATTATCATTAGAAGCTCTAACAAACTTTTGGTAACTTTAAATCATGCCTTCTTTCTTGACAAACACTTGCCCAGTATCACTAGCTGACATTCTGTTGAATTCAAAACTCAGTCATTGAATCTGTACATGTGCTTATATGCACCTCTATACCCTATTTTATATAAAAAGTGGGCTCTAAATAATTTTCTTGAAAACAAAACATACATAAAAATTTCAAGTTAACTCACTACTTAAGACAATTTTACAGTGAATACTTATTGAGAAGTGAATATTCTTTAAATTATCTACTTTATACATCTCTAATATAAATGATGCTTTATTCAGGTAAGTCACATTTGTGAAACCTCATTTACCTAACACAGGGAATAATGTCATAAGAATATTTGTTCTCTTTCCCTGAGACTTTCAGAAACCATCAGCCAAAATCACCAACCAAGTAATTCTTCATGTTTGTTCATTTCTGTCTATACAGGGCCTTACACAATACTTGATAAATAGTAGACCCCAGAAATATTTGGTGAATGAATGCCTTACTAGATATATGAGAAGACTTAAATCCTTGTATCTCTTCTACCCACTTCAATCTGGCTTTTATGTTTTAAAAGGGCTCTCCTCAAGTCACCATGTACTTCAATATTGCTGAATCTGACACTTTTCAGTCCCCATCCACGTTGACCCTTCAGCCTCCTTAACCACTCCTATCTTTGTAAATACTCTGTGATTCTAATTCCCTTGGTTTTCCTCCCACTTCTGAAGCCACTTTCCTCAGTCACCATGACTGCTCATCCTTCCTAGCAGTGGCTCAGTCCTAAGCCCACTTTATGATCTCTGGGCAAAATTTTGCCCAAGCCCAAGGCTTCAATTACCAGCTAGTTGCTGAGGACTCTCAGATTCACATATCTAGCCCAGATGCTCTACTGAGCTCCAGACTGGTACACACATCTGCCATTCCAACATCTCCACCAGGGGGGCAGGTCTCACTGCACAGTCAAAACTATACTGGTGGTCTTCTCCTCCCTACCTCCAAACCTTCTCTCTAACAGAATAGTACATTCACCCATCCATCTTTAATACTTCCCTCTCTCACCAACCCCACCCCCAAATCTAGTCAATTGTCACATCTTGTGAATTTTACTTCTACTTATTTCTCCAATCCACACCCTTCCATTTATTCCCTTTGCCATCCCCTGCTCTCATTTTCTCTCATCCAAATAAAAGTATCACCAGCCTCTTAAGTGGTTGCGCACATCCTCTCTTGTCTCCTCTAATCTTGTTTTCAAAACCCCACCAGGAAATCTATATAAAACATAAATCCAATCACATCACATCACTCTAGTACCAAGAACCTTGGACTGATTTCCCAATGCTTTTAGGATAAAGGTCATAATCCCTAATATGGTCAATGAAACCATGCCTATTCTAGCACTAGCCTATTAACTGTATCTAATGCAATCCCCTGCCCACACACCCACATTCCAGTCACACATCCTTTTAGTTCTTCAGACACACCATGCTCCTTCCCATATCAGGTCTTCACCATCCTGCTCCCTTACCAAGAACGCTCTTCTCCCATGCCCTTGTCTACTTTTCTATACAGCTCTGAGGCTTTCCCAGACTGGGTCAGATCCCCATAAAACTCAGAGTTCTCTGCTGTAACATTCATCACAATTTGAAATAATAATTCATTAGTTCATTTTCTTTGATTGACTGTCTATCTCTTCCTCTAGAGTCTAGATCTGCGGTTCTCAAAGTGCTGAGATCCTGGACTAGTAGAATCAGCATTACAACATTCTGAGAAATGCAAATTCTCAGGCTCCATCCACCCCAGACCTATTGAATCAGAAAATCTGGGATGCAGCCTTCCAGGTGATGCGTGTTTAAGTGGAACATCTGCCCTCCCTCTATTAAGACATTTATGTTTTTCTTCTATCCTTAGCTCTGCCCTCACACCTAGTATTCTGTTTATAACCAGGGCTCAGTAAATATTTACTGAATGAATGAATGAGGAGGCATTCCACATGTTCATGGTGTTACTAGGATCTCAATCAGGATTAGAATGGTTCTAGTTACCAATTAAAATTTTCCTGAAAAACTTTTCCTATAGGCAAGAAGCAACCGATCAAACTAACATTCAAACATGGAAATTGTAACATCCCTTCATCATATAAATTAAAATATTCTGAGTGTATATACCTTAATAACCACTTTCCTTGCCAATCAACTTGATCCTCTCCAAGCAAGGGGAAAATAAGATCAAAGAGAGCGTGGCAGAACAAAGACAGCCAAAACAGAGTCATTGAACAACCTGCGAAACATTATTAAACCTCTGGAAAATCACCAGGCTATTCTGAGCAAGAACCAAAGACCTTTTCAAAAGATGAAAGAAGAAATGAAAATGTTGTAACAAACAAAAACAGAAAAACATCTTAAATTCACATATGTAATCTAAGCTTCTTTACTGTGTATGTTATTTCATTAAATTCCAATTGCTTTTTGTTTACATCTGAAGCTAGAAATACTTATCTTGAAATAAGTCTTAAATCACTTTTTTAAAAAATCACTGAGTTTATAGAGTGTTAGTATATTTTTTTGTCCCTTACCTAGGGCATGTTCAGAGTTCACTCAGGCTCAACAGAAAACATTTTTCCCAGTCCATAAGTTGCCTTTTCATTTTGTTGATTGTTTCTTTTGCTATGCACAAGCTTTTTACTTTGATGTAGTCCTATTTATTTATTTTTGCTTTTATAGCCTGAGCTTTCATTGTGATACCCAAAAAATCATTGCCAAGGCCAATGTCAAGGAGCATTTCCCCTATGTTCTCTTTCAGGAGTTTTATAGTTTCTGGTCTCACAATTAGGTTTTTTATCCATTTTGAGTTGATTTTTTTGTGTATGATGTAAGATAAGGATGCGACTTCACTCGTTCAAGTGGAAATCCAGTTTATCCAGCAACATTTGTTAAAGAGACTGTCCTTTCCCCATTGTGTCCTCTTGGTGCCCTTATTGAAAACTAGTTGACTGTACATGTTCAGATTATTTCTGGGCTCTCTGTTCTGTTCTACGGGTCTGTTTGTCTGTTTTTATACCAGTATCATAATGCTTTGATTACTATCGCTTTATAACATACTTTTAAATTAGAAAGTGTGATTCTTCCAACTGTGTTTTTCTTTCTTAGAATTGCTTTGGCTATTTGGGGTCTTTTCTGGTTCCATACCAATTTTAGGTTTGGTTTTGTTTTGTTTTTCTATTTCTTTGGAGAATGCCAGTGAGATTTTGATAGGAATTGCATTGAACCTGTATATTGCTTTGCATAAGTATGGACATTTTAATAATATTAATTGTTCTGATCCATGAGCACAAAATATCTTTCCATTTATTTGTGTTTTCTTCAATTTCTTCATCAATGTTTTATAGTTACTGCTGGACAGATCCTTTCACCCCCTTGGTTTAATTTATTCCTAAGTATATATTTTTTGATGCTATCATAAAGAGGACTGTTTTCTTGGTTTCTTTTTCAGCTAGGTCATTATTTGTGTATAAAAGTGCTGCCACTTTTGTATCCTGATTTTGTATTCTGCAATTTTTATTTGTTAGTTCTAACAGTTTTAGGCGGAATCTGTGGTTTCCTACATATGGGGTCGTGTAACCTACAAATAGAGATAATTTTACTTCTTCCTGTCTGATTTGAATGCCTTTTATTTTCCCTGCCTGATTGCTCTTGATAGTACTTCAAATACTATGTTGAACAGACATGATGATAACTTGTATATACAATGGAATATTATTCCTTTAAAATAAAAAGGAAATCCTGCCATTTGCCACAACATGGATGAACCTGGAGGACATCATGCTAAGTGAAATGAGCCAGACACAGAAAGAAAGATATTGCATGATCTCATTTATATGTGAAATCTAAAAAAGTAAAAACCAAACAAACAAATATACAGAGACTAAAACAGTGGGTGGCGGAAGACAGAATCATGAGGAAATGAGAAGATGTAGGTCAAAGGATACAAAGTAGGAGATATGTAGAATGAACACATTTAGAGATCCAATGTATAACATGAGGACTATAGTTAATAAAATTGCATTGTACATGGGATTTGTACTAAATGAGTACATTTTAGCTGCTCTTGCTACAAAAAAGGGGGATAACTATGAGATAGGAGATATGTTAATTTGCTTCACTACAGTAACCATTTTATATATGTATACCATAATATCACATTGTATACACAATAAAATTTATTTTTAAAAAATTAGTTTCAACCCACCTTAGTGGCACCTTTCTACATATTTTTTTCTAAATAGAAATGGCCTTTATTGGTCATTATTGTAAGACCACTGAGACCTTAACTTACTTTACAAGGAGCCACTGTAAAGTAACAGCTGTTAGTTTGAGTTACTGTTCTTATTGAAAGTAATAATCATACTTCTTACCACTGAAATTTTCCACTAATTTGAATTGGTCGTCTCCCCAAATTATTCTGAGTTAGTAAGTATTCATTCTGCTATAAAAACTAGAAAGGACTTGGTCTTAAGTATTGAAAAGTATGTTCCTTTAAAAAAAAAAAAAAAAAAACTTGACCTAACGGTAAGATTAATAATAAACACAATGTAGTGGATTGAATTATGTCCCTCTAAAACTCACTGAAGCTTGAACCATGTTCCCCAAGTTTCATGTATTAGAAACTTGGACCCCACTGTGACTGTTAAACAGGGTGGAAATCCTATTATAATGATTGAAAGGTGGGGCCGTGAAGAGGTGATTGGATTGTGGGACTGTGCCATAGTGAATGGATTAAAAATGGTGGTCAGGGGTGTGGTTCTGAGGGCTTTAAAAGAAGAGGAGAGTCTGTCTTTCTCTCTCTCTGCTCCTCCATTCTACAATGTGATACCCTGTGTCACTGGTGCCACCACCAAGACCCTCACCAGATACATTCCCTGGACTTTGGACTTCCTAGCCTCTGAAACTGTAAGCGATAAATTTCATTTTCTTTATAAATCACCCAGTTTCAGGTATTTTCTTATAAGCAACAGAAATGGACTAAAACACATAAGAAGTATAGATTTCACCTAGGGATACAAAATTAAGAAAAGAAACTAATAATTTTACTGACATCTACAACAGGTATTTTCCAAACTAAGAAAATAAATGTTATTATTTCAAAGATGCAAATATACATAAGGAACACTACATAGCAGCCACTTTAATCTCAGCTTCTCCTCAATGACATAGGCTGGTATAGGCTAATTCTTTAATTAAGAGAATGGTGGGTCAACTCCGAGTTCATATGTGCGTTTTTCCTCTAGCTAAGTGCCATTTATGTGGTAATTACTTTACATTTTCTAAATGCAATTACATACTAATCTACCATAACAGAATTAGCCTATGGCTGTATGGCTTTTATTGACAACCCTACTGAGTAACCAAATAATTATAGAAAAGTTACAAAATATTTCCATCCTGTGAGTCACAGTGAACATTTTAAGGCTATGTTCTTCCCAATATTATTACTTCTGAAAAAATATAACTGTTAAAAATAGCAATAATTTATTGAGCACTCACTATGTGCCAGGCACTTTATGTGCTAGTAACTTTACACTGAATATCTCATGTATTCTCATAGAAGCCTTATGAAATTAAGTGCCCTTATCATCCCATTTTACAGATGGAAAAACTGAGGCTTAGAGACATCACGTAATTTGTCCATAGTATTATAAGCAGTATATTTGAAATTCAAAGCCAGGAAGGCAGGCTTCAGAACCTAAACTCTTAAATTTCCTCTGTACTACTTACATATATTTGTTATAAATCTATCTCTGGAACAAATTAGAGTCTGCTCAAATTTGAGACAGAGTTGGATAAATACAGTATGGAGTTGACTGTATGTTGCTGATACCTTTCCTTCTTCATCACATGGAGTATGGATCTGGAAATAGTCCTTTGTGGTACAGGGAGGGCGCTCCACACATTCACTGGATCCTTCCTCTGCAACATAAAGAAGAATTTGAGAAATGGATCCATTCCTTTGTGACTCTAAGAAAAGGCAAAAACAAAAACAGGCAGATAACTCAAAAGTAAAACTAACCTTAGCAGAGTAATTTAAGTAGAACTAGTTAGGCCTAAGGAAAATAAAGGCATATTTTTTTTCCCTATGGCAATAAATGTTTCCATGATACACATGGAGCATATCATAGTTTTTCCAAGAAGTCATTAGATTCCTTCCGTTATCACTGAACCTTAGAAATTTGGAACAATTTAATTTCTAAGTATATCTCTATGCCAAAAATCATCTAAAAGTATGATATTTTTTAGATCAGTATAAACATATTCACAGCAGTTACCTGTGGGGTGTGGAATAGAAAAATCATAGACAAAGAGGAAAGTCACATAGAAAGGGATAAGATGTCATATTTTATCCATTCAATATTGATTCACTTCAGCACTTTGGTGTCTGGCCCATCATTGCTGGCAAGCTTTGTGTGTGACTTCTGGCTCATGACTGTACACTTAACACAAATTTAGAAAGAAAAGAACAAAGGCATAAACTAGTCCTACCTGAAAATTGGGAGTCCTCTTTACACCTTATGCATTCTTTGGCTCCTTTCTCAGAATAGGTGTTTCTAGGACACACTTGGCAGTTGAATGAACCTGGTTTGTTGCTGAAAGTGCCTGGCTTGCATGGAAAACACTCTGATGTGTATGCCACTCCTGCATGGTATGAAAAACAAAGCAAGGGAGGGAGGACCCGATATCAACAAGCAAATCAGCACCTACTTGCTGCTTCTGCCCGGAAGTGAGAGAGAAATATTAACAGTAAGCTCAGCCTGAAACCTCTCTCTCATTAATTCAGCACTAAGAAATCACATACTATGTGCAAGGAACTGAGATACTGAATTAAACACAAGGGCTGCAAACACTTAAGAGATTGAGGTTTGATACAAGTATAGTAAACGTACGATCTAAGTTATCAAAGGACAACTCCACTAACTCAAAAATGGGATAAACCCTAAGGTCCCTTCCAATTCTATAAGCCTACTACTCTCTGATCTTTGTGGCTACCTGTTCCCTTTTTCTTCACTGCTCATCAAGTCACAGATAAGACCTCACAGATCTTACGAATGGCTTGACTTGTCTTCTGGCTAGTTCCAGCGTTTGCCAGCAGATGTCCCCATGACTAATGAGTTAATGTCACAGGCACATGCACGCTGAGAACATATTAAAACATAAGCCAAACTTTAATAAAGGAGAATCAGTGCTTTAATTAAAAGTAACCCTAATAAGAATGAACCATGCCAAAGTTTATCAGCTGCTCTCCTGGGCCATAAATGATTCAGCTAGCTCAGAGAGGCAAGAGAAGTTTAGGAAACAGTCAGGTGGAGATCTTTATTTTATTGTTCTTTTTATGGATATAGCAGTGACCAGATTATCAACTCCCCAGGTAAGCTTGATGTCTGGTACAATAGACATTTCTCACATGAATAATAGGCTCCTATTAAGAAAGAAATTTTATTTTATTTAAAGACACCTAAAATTGCCATCATGTTTTTCACATAGATCAAATAATTCAGTTCAAGGACACAAGGGGAGAAAAAAGTCAGCCTGCCAGGAATAAAGCCAGGGTCCCTAGACATGTATAATGCCTAACATTTCCTGTCCTTTAAACTCTGGAGCTGGCCAAACCAACACTAATAAATATTTTAACTATAAGATGTGATAGATGACTACTAAAACAGATTACTGTAAAATACCTTCAATTGTGATATTTTTTACCAACACAGGCTTGACCGCCTTAGAACCCATAAGGATGCCTGTAGTTCTCCAATACAGTATGTTTGTGCCTGATTTTAGCATTACCTATAAAGAGAAAGAAAAGACACTCGGCTCAGATAAACCAAGCTACTTTAATCACACCCAAAACTACTTCCTTATATACTTTTTCGGTGCATTATATTGAAATACCATTAGTTTAGAACCCACAAATTTAAGTCTACTGTTAATTTAGACCTCAGTTCTGCTGAAGTTAACATTTTCTAAAAAAAATAGTTTGCAAATCCACAAAATGTAATAATGAAGGAAAAGAAATCTTCAAGTCTGAACAAAAACATAAAATTATTTTCAAACCATTTCCACGAAGACTTGTTTTAGATTTAAAAGAGATTCATTTTAGAGGAATTCACCCCGCTCAGTTGTATATTTATAGGCTCTGGAAATAAAAAGCCAACAGAATGAGTCTGCTTCTCTTAAAAATTATTTAATGAACAACACTGCAACAGCAACAAGAGAAAATAGGACTGTTTTTATAAGTTAACCTGACTTACTCCTTTGACTCTAGAACTTAAACTATGTCTAGTATTTGCTTCCTTTGCCACTGGAACATATTTTTAATTACAAATCAAATTAATCTGATCAATTTCAAGCTGATGCAGGGTAGGTGAGCTAACCTTAAGAGTTCCTTCTTTCTCATTTGCCACCTTTACTTTTCTATGCAGTCTCTGATGGGTCAAATTCAAGCTGTATAAGATTAAAACCTACCCAACTACTTCACTCAGAGATTTGGAGAAGTAGTGCATGAAGTACTTTTCCCTTGCATTAAGTCTTTGTAAGTGCTAAGGTTTACTTGTAACAAGGGTTACCTGACTGGGTGTTTAGGTGAATGGATTTAAGTGGTACTAATATTACTTTCAGACATACAGATTTTTTAAAAAAAAATACCCTGAATGGTACATTGTGTTAATCATCCAACAATCTGGCACCTGCTACAACCCTAAAGGCAAGGATGGATAGTCACTTATTAAAACCAAGCTCAATCTACATTGCAGGCACCGGACTAGGCCCTTCCAAGACATCAACTCCTTTAATCTTGCAAGACTGTTCCCATTTCTCAAATGAGAAAAACCAGATGCAAAGAGATTAAGCAAATTGTCTAAAGAAACAACTATAAATCAGAGCTGGATTTTAAATCCAGGTCTCACTCCAGAGGAATAGCACCTTGAATAACAATGTATTTCACCAAATCACGTTACCTGATAATTGACTTCAAGAATTTAAAGAGATGTCCTGGGAAGAAGTAGGTAGTTACTTTACTTGATGTGACCAGAGAGGGTAGAATTTTGGCCAATGGGTAGCAAATACGTAGGAAGCAGGTTGAGACTACAAACATGAGTAAATTTTGTGATAATCAGAGCTGCCCAACAATGGAGACAGCACAGCACCCAACAACACAAGCTTGAAAATCACTTGTTGGGAACACTGCAGAGAAAGTTAGATGAAAGGGATTCAAGGATCCTTATAATGACAAGAACCACTGATTCTATCACATATGACAAGCACATTTGTAAACTTACATACTCAAATGTTTTGAATATTAGTTCTGAAAAGCCTTTTTTCTTGTTGATACCCCTTTGAAAGGGAGGAAAGTTGGAGTATGATGGGAAAGGAACCTAAGGAGAAAGAAAAAGGTAGAAATAAATAACCTAAAAGTAAGAATGAGTCCATGAAACTTAGGAGCAGTTTCTTCCCTATCTAGAATTATCTAAATTAATAGAAAATTTTGATCTTTTTTTTCCCCTTCAAATGAACTTTTAGAAAAGTTTGGAAAAATGAAGGATAGAGTTGGGGGGAAAGGAGAAGTTAAAATAAAGAGACTTACAGAATGAGAGCCCCATTCTCCATTGTCTGTGAGTTTTACCCACTTGTCAGTGGTGGTGTCCAACTCCTGGCACTGATCATTTTGAATCTGTAGATTAAATAAAAGAGTCCTGGTGAAACTTCTTGAATAAAGGCTTTAATTAAATTCTGTACCCAGCACAAATTGTAACAACGTCATTCAATACATACTAAACAAAGGCCATGATTAATTCTTAACAAGTAAACACACCAGGACCTCTGAGCCTAAGTGATACGTGCATATAAGTGAGTGGTTCTAAATAAATCATCTTCATTACTGTAACAAAAAGGCTAGCCCATTAAGAAGAGAGAAAGGGGGAAGAGTTAAAACTGACAATGCACATGAAAGAAAAAGTCACCGCAACAAAAGTGCCCAACTTACCAAAATGTTTTAACAGCTTGCATTCACCATGCAGGCCCAATAGTATAAAAATAAAGTTGATTTTCACAATGTTTCTGGCAATAAAATTTTTAATTAGTAAATAAATAAAGTCTGCTTTGTTTTCAATTCCCCAAGACTTAATCTAAATGTATAAGTAAGTGGCTATGGCCAAAGTCAAAGTCCCACATTTTTTCTTGGGGATAAATGTTAATCATTTGCCATGCCAATTCAAATGACTACAGCTAATATCTTTATCACCAAACACTTCCTGTTTTCCAAGCAATTCTTCCAAACTGCCTAGGAGTTGGGGCACTACTTTTCCAGGTCTACGAAGAATTACAGAGACATCAAAAAGTTAGGCTATCCTTTCAGTATTGCAAAATAGTCAGCAACAGTAAAGTTAAAATAAGATCTCATCACCTATACTTCCACTGAAAGAAATGGCTTCCGCCAGAAGAAATGACTATTTCTTTCTTCTCTAAATCATTTTGCTACTTCACTCATTCTCCTAACCAATTTACAAACACTAAAATATTCCCCATAAAAGCTATTTCCTAAAGATTGACTAACTAGAAAATAGATCCTTTTAGCATCCAAATACCAGGGAACATCAGCTACTAAGGATATTTACTTTAATTGAATTTAAATGTCATATTTATACTGTAAGCCTAATGGCCATTTTAATACAACTGTTAAGCCATTTAAAAGCAGATATGGACCCTGAATATACTTTGATGGTTAATGTGTAGATAAGCTGAAAGCTTTCTTTTTTATAGCTGAAAGCAGACATCAGGTGTTAGCAGGACATTCTACTGGCATTCATTCTGGAGACCTGAGTTCTGTTACTCATTCTAAAAGTAGCCTTGGTCCAATCACTTATTTTCTCTCTAGGTTTCAGTCTCATCATTTTAAAAGAAGGGAGGGCTGAATGAAAGCACTATATAATTCCAGAATTAAAAACCTTATTGCTTTAAACTATATAATTCCCACAAGTATAACTCTCAGAGTACAACTGCATCTTTCACTCTTCAGATATTTCCTTCCCATTAACCATTAGCATGATGACCATGAAGTATAGACCCTCTGAGTCAGTAAATTGCGACCTATGAAGCTGAAACATCAATAAAAGAAGGAATGTGAATTTGCCATCCCAATTCAGGCTATAACCAGAAGAACAAAGACATCATCAAGAGGAAGTAATGAAACTTTATGCCTTACGAGTGCTTTTACTGACAGCTCTCTAAGGACTTATTAGGCAATACAAAACTAAACGCTTATTCTAACTATTATTTAACTGCTTTGCTTCTTAGCAATATTACCAAAATGTCCTGTGAAACAGGGAATCATTCATTCTGAGAGTGTTTTGCAAACAAATGTAACTTCAAACTAAATCTGTTTGAATGTTGCTTAACATCTTAAACTCATCAAAGATATTAGTTCTAGGAGACTCCTTAAAAAGTCTTCTCACACAATCCACTTCATACAAGGGATTGCTAAGGGCCAGAAAGGTAACTTAATTACTCAGTAACACACAGCTAGTAATTACGGAGTTGGGACTAGAGCCAGAATCTCTTGACTTCAAAGCTAAGGCTCATACTTTCATAGAAAATATCTCTTGCCAAAATTCTTCAAATTTTTGATTTAGAAATTCCCATTACCAAGAGCAATACAAATTTGTTTTAGAATTGTTAGTACATTTGTTCCTGATATCTGCACCACAGAAACATCTTTCAATATAGTTTCCCATTTACTAGATGACACACACTTTGTTTGGCATAAGTCAATCTGACACATTTTCTGAAGCATCTGAGTCACTGCCACAATAAATATTTGCTAGATTAGATACAGTTTATATCTAATAGTTAAGTAATTTATGTAACAGTCTATTCTGTCCGACTATTATTTTATCCTATATTCTGTAATGCTATGTAATCTCTTACTACAGACATCAACTATCGCATCCCTTGATTCTTTTAACCTGTACAAAATTCACAGAATCAAACACGCAGCCACTTTTGAAATAATTGCCCAAGAATAAACTAAATAATTCTAGCTAGTAAAAAAGGTTTGAAACTGCAAAAAGAAAATAAAAGTCTTTTAAGTAAAAACTAAAACACTGGTAAAACACATTTTTAACAAAATAGCATATACAGCCATAAAAACAAAGTTAAAATGAATCTTGGGGAAAATACATGCTACATAAAATGTCTAAACCAAATGGTCATCTAACAATCATAACAAAGTAAAATAAACCCAGTGTTACTCCACAAGGTGAGAGCTTAGAGGTAAAGAAACAATATTAACCAGAAAATAAGATATTATAGAAAAAACTTAAGCTTTCTTTTAATAGCGAAATGTTCAGTTAACACAAAAAATGAAGGAGGCATAAAGTGACATGGGAACAACTGATTGAGGGAAATTTACATGCATGCCCCTCAAAAAGTAAATTCTAGAATATAAAAGGCCTTACAAAGAACTCAAAGAAGATGTTGTTGTCGACATACTGGTACTCAAAGAAGACATAACCTGACTTCTTAAGGTGCACAGCATAGATCAAAGACACTGTACAGTCATCACGATTAGACTCTATGTAATTTCCACGAGGAATCCAAGAAGAACTGTAGAAAAAAAACCAAGAGGCATTTCATGTTAGTGTTTAGAAATCTCCTTTGTTCACAAAGCTATATAACCCAGGTTCAAAAGTAGCTCCATCAGCAAAGTACAGCAGAAGCTTTTCTGGAACTCAAAGGCCAACTCTATGACCAAGAAGAGGTTCATTCTTATGGCACATAACCTTCTAAATCTTTGTAAGGTTGTGTGATAAATTTGCTATGAAACTGCTATTTTTCATCAAAAATTTGATTACCAAATAGATGACCACTACACTTTTAATAGGCTTAGGGGGAATTACTCTTTCAAACGACACCTGAAGTTTTATTTAGAAATACATACACATACACACGGCAGATCTATAGAAAGAAAGAGCGCCAATAATGGTAAATATGTAGATTAACATATAAAGTTATATTTCTTATCTCTCAAGTTGTTTAGGAAGTCATGTGCCGTAAGAAATAAACCTCTTCTCAGTAATAGATTTGGCCTTTGAGTTCCTAAATATCTGTAAGGTTGTTTAAAAAGCAACTGAATATGAAAAACGTAATATCATTGTATTGTAGCATTAATAACATGTTTCTAAATATACAGAAATAGCGTGAAGATGAGGGTGCAAATGTAACTTTACTGTTGTAAAATTTATATATATATATTTTTCAAATAACTCTAACTATACTACCATAAGAATGCACATTGTAATTTCTAGACTTCACAACCTAGGTTAGCAAAGATATTCTAAAACACACACACAAAAAAACCAAAAAACCCACCTAACCATAACAGAAAAAATTAATAAATTGTACTTTTTTCAAATTCTAAACTTCTGCTTATCAAAGGACACCATTAAGAAAATAAAAAGGTGGGCCGGCCCGGTGGCGCACTGGATAGTGTGCCGCTTGGGAAGCGCGGCGGCGCTCCCACCCGAGGGTTCGGATCCCACATACAGACCGGTTCCCGCTCACTGGCTGAGCAAGGCGCGGGAGCAACGCCGAGGGTTGCAATCCCGTTGCCGGTCCCCGGTCCGGTAAGGGGGCAACACTGAGGGTTGCGATCCATTGCCGGACACGGAAAAAGACAAAAAGACAAAAAAAAAAAAAAAAAAAAGAAAAGAA